>NC_090749.1:66265610-66270610 GCF_036898095.1 Palaemon carinicauda
ATATATATATATATATATATATATATATATATATATATATATATATATATATATATATATATATGCATGTATGTGTATATGTGTGTGCGTATGTGTTTGAAGATTTAATTAAACAATAGGCGATCATAAGATCTTATTCTTCGGTGGCATTGTCATAGATAGTTCCGTAACTTGAAAAGTTAAGACAATAATGTAAGTTCATCCTTGAAGTTGAAGCCTTCCCGTTCACAATGATATTCACCCCCCCCCCCGCCCTCTCTCTCTCTCTCTCTCTCTCTCTCTCTCTCTCTCTCTCTCTCTCTCTCTCTCTCTCTCTCTCTCGTGTGCCCTTGGCATGGCCTAACGGATTAGCGGGAATTGGTGAAATTCCTCGCGTGGAATGTGTGGTCATTGACATACTTTTCTGTATACTATTGGCTGGTGACCCTAAATCCAGAAGAAAATAAAAAACTCCTTGAAATAAATCAAGTTCGGAACCCTGAAGATATTTGAATTAGTTATTTTTAAAAGAATGAAAAAATTTACTCACGGAAGAATTCAATTTGTGTGTGAAACTGTCGAAGTGTCACGCTGTCACAGTTACTTGTTATTCAGGTATTCCATCGATTTAACCCTGAAACTGTCGAAGATTCAGATTTTTTACACTCTCCATTATGTGAGTCTCTCTCTCTCTCTCTCTCTCTCTCTCTCTCTCTCTCTCTCTCTCTCTCTCTCTCTCGTATTTTATCTCCAGGTTTCACTTTGATATTATTTATCCTACATAGGTCTTCTATTCCTTGTCTTTGAAGTGCTTTCATTGCTGCTGAAGTATTAAGAGAATCAAAAGCTTTCTTAATCATAATCATCTTTTATTTTTAGTTATATTAGTAAGGTCTCAATTTGCTTAGTGCTTTTTAAATCATTACAACAAAAACAACAAATGCAGCCGTTTCTAGTCCATTGCAGGACAAAGACCTCAGACATGTCCTTATGCAAGTCTGGGTTTTGAACCATTTTCATCACCACGTAGGCCAGTATGGATTGGTGATGGTCGGAGCCTTTTGTCTGATCGCTCACAGCAAACCAACCTATTATGGGATTCCCTGACTAGTACA
Source organism: Palaemon carinicauda (assembly GCF_036898095.1). NCBI lineage: Eukaryota > Metazoa > Arthropoda > Malacostraca > Decapoda > Palaemonidae > Palaemon > Palaemon carinicauda. The sequence continues at coordinate 66,266,705 of NC_090749.1, forward strand.
GCTTTGCTGATCATGGTAATACACAAAACCTTTCACCAAGAATAGGTATCCATATAAATAACCCAATGTTATACTTAACTTAGATCATTACCCTTTTTATAATTGTTAGTAGTAGTTATAGTAGTAGCAGTATTATCTTTATTATTATTTTCATTAGTTTTTTTGTGTTTTTAAATATACTTTTATTGGAATTTCTATTTTTTTTATTATTATCGTTATAAAATTACACAGCACAATATACTGTCTTCTTCATAATGCTCAATACTACACAGTATTATAGAAGTTATAGTCCAGCTACGACCAGATTGTGGAGTGATCTTCATAATTAGACAGTTTAATCGTGGAAACTAAGATTGTCATACAGCGATTTTTTTTTTCAACTAAGGTAACATAAGTCTATCCGTATAGTTTATATATAACAGATTTATTTCATCGTTGTTACTCATCTTAAGGTATTTTATATAAATTTTTCATAAGTTCCCATGTAGTTTAATTATTTCTTTATTTCCTTTCCTCTCATGGCCATTTTTCCGTCTTGGAGCCCTTTAGTTTATACGATCCTGATTCTCTAACTAAGGTTGTAGTTAAGATAATAATAATAATAATAATAATAATAATAATAATAATAATAATAATAATAATAATAATAATAGCAACAACGACAGCAATTCGAAACAACCTTTCCCTCTGAAGAAAACTCCTTCAACTATATCTGGTCAACCTAACATGACCTTTCACCTTAAATCTTACTCTAACAAAACCCTCCACCTTAAAAAAGGATCCCCTTCAATCTTCCTTTAAAAACACACCACTGGGATATCAGAATCGACCACAGCCTCGGCTCTAATAAAGCTACCATCCCTATCCCTATCCCTATCCCTATACGTCCCCGATAGGGCTCGCTAATAAAATACCCGCTCTCTACCTATGTTCACCTTCAGCTGGCTTTGCAAACAAGCTCGCTTGGCTTGAGTTACGTGGACGCTTATCTTTGAACTTCAGATAAGCAATAATCTGATTTGAGAAGCGGCCCTCTACTACTGCCCTCTAGTGGAACTGGAGGAATAGTATGATAATGATAAAATTGATTATAGTGACTTTGGTTTTACAAAAGTCATGGTGTTTATTATTATTATTATTATTATTATTATTATTATTATTATTATTATTTATTATTATTATTATTATTATTATTATTCCTTTAAAATGATGTGTCTATATTCACAAATATACACACGGATTCAACCCTCCCCCCTTTCCTAACTACAACATGCTGGTTTGGCAATTTGTATATATATGTACAGTGGAACCTCTACACACGAACGTATCTACATCCGAATTTTCCAACATTCAAAGTAAAATTTCGACACACGAAGTAAGCAATTTTCGCCGTACCGGTTGTATCCGGTATTTTTCTATACGCGAAGTACAATTCGAACACGTTCCTTCTCTACACCCGAATGTTTTTGTCGACACCCAAAGTAAACAATACTCGTACACGTAGTCTGTGCTCATAGCGCCTGAAGTGTTTTTTATTTCTGCCGATAGAAGGCAGCACTTCGACCTCGGAGGGACCCTCAATTAGCGCGGCTCGGGTCAGTCCTCTGTTCTCGTCGGCTTCTTGCGGTTGTGCCCTGTGCGTTCTGCTATTAACTGTGTTTTAATCTTGATTTTTTACGTGCATCCTTTAACGGTAATTTACGTAAAGTATGGGTCCTAAAAGGCTTAGTTTTGCAAGTAGTAGTGGTAGTGGTGAGAAAAGGAAGAAGGAAAGGCTTTCTTTAGACGTTAAGCAGGAAATTATTGAAAAACATGAGCCACGTCTGCGTGAGTGAACTTGTGAAACAGTATGGCCGTAATATGTCGACGATCTAGACAATCCTTAAACAGAAGGAAGCTATTAAAGCAGTGAAACCTTCTAAGGGGATCACCATAATTTCAAAACGCCGTAGTCCTATCATAGAAGAGATGGAATGACTTCTGCTAGTGTGGATCAAGGACAGAGAGATCGCTGGTGACACCATCACCGAGACCGTCATCTGCGAGAAGGCGCACGCCATCTTTACGGACTTGCAGGAGGAGAGCTCTGGGGGTGATGCTGGGGAGAGTTCAACCGAGCCTTCCTCAGATGATTTAAAGGCATCTTGTGGCTGGTTTGAGAAATTTAAGAAACAGTCCGGGATTCATTCAGTTGTTCGCCATGGAGAGGCTGCTAGTGCGGACACAAAGGCTGCAGCTGACTTTGTCAAGAACTTTGAAAGGATCGTGCAGGAAGAAGGCTATGTAAAGCAGCAAGTGTTTAATTGTGATGAAACCGGGCTGTTTTGGAAGAAGATGCCCAGTCGAACCTACATCACCGCCGAAGAGAAGAAATTGCCTGGGTATAAGCCAATGAAGGATCGGTTGACTCTAGCCCTATGTGTCAACGCTAGCGGGGACTTTAAAGTCAAACCCTTACTGGTTTACCATTCCGGGAACCCTAGGGCCTTTAAGGCATACAACGTCGATAAGGACCAGCTTCATGTTTTCTGGCAATCCAACTCGAAGGCCTGGGTCACTAGGCAATTCTTTGTGCAATGGGCTAACCAAGTTTTCAGCCCTTCTGTGAAGAAGTATCTTCATAAGCAAAAATTGCCTTTAAAGTGCCTGCTATGCCTTGACAATGCACCCGCTCACCCCCCCCCCCCCCGACTTGAAGATGATATCTTCGATAAATTTAAGTTCATAAAGGTGCTGTATCTTCCACCGAATACCACCTCTATCCTCCAGCCCATGGACCAGCAAGGAATCTCTAATTTTAAGAAGCTGTACACCAAGCACTTATTTAAGCGGTGCTTTAATGTCACACAAAGCACCAACTTAACTTTGCGTGAATTTTGGAGGAGCCACTTCAACATCGTGCACTGCTTGAAGATCATAGATCAGGCTTGGGTGGGATTAACTCGACGGACATCCAATTCTGCCTGGAAGAAGCTGTGGCCTGATGCAGTTTCTTCCCGAGATTTCGAAGGTTTTGACCCCGAACTTGATCCCGTGGTGGGTGCAGCGGAAGCCGTAGAGGAAATCGTCTGGAGGTCGACGCAGATGACGTTACGGAACTCGTCACCGAACATCACGACGAACTTACCACAGATGAGCTCAAGGAACTCCATGCTATGTCTGAGCACATGAGTGATGACGAGGAAGGGAGCGAGGAGGTAGAACATGTGTTAGGTTCGGCGCATATAAAAGAGGTGTTAGGAAAATATTGCAGGTTTGTCGTGTAGTTTCGCAGTTTGATGATGTTTGCCTAACTCACATTCGAAACATTCTGAAAAGCCGTACCAAGCAATTATCTATCAATAATTTCTTTAAAAAAACTACGAAGCGAACTCGTGATGAAGAGGATGTAAGTGACTCGAAGAAAACGGCAAAGAGTGAAGCGGAAGAAAGTGAAACAAAGAAAACGGCAAAGAAATTCAGTCAATTTTAAGTGTAGTGAGTGAAAGTGATTAAAATTAATCATCAAAAAGAAAAAAAGAAAATGTAAAAAAAATATAAAATATAAAAATTAAAAAAAATAAGCTAAGTTATGTTAAAGTTCACTTAGTGTAAGTTAGAATAAGTTACGGTAGTGTACGTTTATCGTAGTTTATCTCTCTACCTCCTCGCCGCCCGTCCGTGTCCTCTCTGCGTAGCAAGACCAACAACACCTGCGCTGGAGTTTCTAAGGTAAAGTGACGCTAAAAACCAGTTTCTAATTTATCATTTTTTGTTAATTCTTCTTATTTACATGTCTATTATCTAATTTAGTGTGCATTATTCTCATGGGAGATTATGTATAGTAGTTTATTAAAAAGATATCATAGGTTTTTGGGCTGAACCACGGATTAATCCTATTTCAATGTATTCTTATGGGAAAATTCG
>NC_090749.1:66273110-66285610 GCF_036898095.1 Palaemon carinicauda
ATCAGGCGCAATGACTATCAGACACCATCACCATCAGACACAATCACTATCAGACAGTATCACCATCAGGCACCATCATGATCAGACAACACCATTATTAGACACCATCACCCTCATACATCATCACCATCAGACACCATCGGTATCATATACCATCACCATCAGACACCATTACTATCATAAACCATCTCTATCAGACTCCATCACTATCAGATAACTTCACCATCAGACGCCATCACTATCAGAAACCATCTCTATCAGACACCATCACCATCAGAAAACATCACCATCAGAAAACATCACCATCAGACACCATTACTATCAGACACCATCTCTATCAGACTCCATCACTATCAGATAACTTCACCATCTGACACCATTACTATCAGAAACCATCTCTATCAGACACCATTACTATCAGAAAACATCAGCATCATACACCATTAATATCAGACACCATTAATATCAAACACCATTTCTATCAGACACCGTTACTATCAGACACCATTTCTATCAGACACCCATCATTATCAGATAACATCGCCATCAGACACCATTACTATCTGACACCACCACTATCACGCACCACCACTATCAGGCACCATCACCATCAGACACCATTACTATCTGTCAGCATCTCTATCAGGCACCATTATTATCACACACATCTCCCAATCAGACACCATATCAATCGGACACCATTACTATCATACACCATCTCTACCAGGCACCATTATTATCAGACATCCCAATCAGAGACCATCCCAGTCGGACACCATCCCGATCGGACACCATTATTATCTGACACCCATCACTACCAGGCACCATCACTATCAAACACCATCCCCAATCAGACACAATCCCCGATCGGACACCATTACTATTAGACACCATCACTATCAAACACCATCACCCCCCAGACACCATCTCTATCAGTCACCATTTCTCAAAATGAATCCGTGACTTAATGAACTCCAACGAAAGAGCAGCGACCCCACTTTTGCAGAGGCACGACCTAACATGCATTTCGTTAGTGTGTTATAGATTCTCTCTCTCTCTCTCTCTCTCTCTCTCTCTCTCTCTCTCTCTCTCTCTCTCTCCTCTCTCCTCTCTCTCTCTCTCTCTCTCCTCTCTCTCTCAGTGTAGCTTCATAAAGCATTCTCCACTTTAGTGATGTTTTTGTATGAAGCACCATATTTTTAATCTGTTCATGCTTTCATGACACCAACCAACCCTCTCCCCCTATCTCTCTCTCTCTCTCTCTCTCTCTCTCTCCTCTCTCTCTCCTCTCCTCTCTCTCTCTCTCTCTCTCTCTCTCTCTCTCTCTGAGTACCTTCGTTAAGCATTCCTCGCTTTAGTAATTATTTTTGTCTGAAGTACAATATATAGAATTTTTATGCTTTCATTACCCCCCCCCCCCTCTCTCTCTCTCTCTCTCTCTCTCTCTCTCTCCTCTCTCTCTCTCTCTCTCTCTCTCTCTCAGTGTACCTACGTAAAGCATTCTTCGTTTTAGTGATATTTTTGTCTGAAGCATATTTAGAATATTTTTATGCTTTCATTACCACCCCCCCCCCCCCTCTCTCTCTCTCTCTCTCTCTCTCCTCTCTCTCTCTCTCTCTCTCTCTCTCTCTCCTCTCTCTCTCTCTCTCTCTGCATGCTGTCTGACAGAGTCCGGATGTCCATTGAGTTTTCCTATTTTTTTCCTCGTATAAACGGACATGTCCGTTGTACAATAACTAACTCCGCCAATACAATTGCTGTATCACTGTTGCATTTGTCGTTTTTTTAGTTGTTCCACTGATGCTTTGGTTCGAGTATTTGCACATTGGATTTCATCATGTTTGTCTGTGTTTGTTTTTGTTTGCTCATTGTGTTTGTAATGATTAAATGGTTCTATAACCTGGTTATATATCTTTATGCAATGAATATCTAGCCTAGGCCCGCAGAAGAGATTGATGCAAAAGTTTTGTTTCCTCTATTTCCAGGCTTTGGAATAGTTTCCCGATAGTGGGATGAATGCCGTCACTGCACTTCATGCGAGAGTCAGTAGGCATTACTAGCTGTCCTTTCTTTACAGCCTTCTAAACCCCCCCCCCCCCACCAATTTCTGTTTCTTTTCTTTCTTTTTTTTTGTCTAAACTATTAAAATCATTAATACATAAGTACAAATCCTGTGACTCCCCCCCCCCCCCCCCCTGCCACCATCAACCAACCATAAACCATAAACAATTCACTCCTACTTCTGATTGTCCTTAGCTCATAACCTTCCCTAATTGAAGAAGCAGGAAGTCTTCCCCTTTTCTGTTATAGTTTTGGTTATAATTAGAAAGGACACTTGGTTGCCCATCCCTTCGGCCTTCTTGATTATGCCCAATTTGAATTAATATCTATAGTTACTTTGCAATCCATTCCAAAGTAATTGATTCCATTATATAAACCGAGAATCATGAAAAAAAAACACAATATTACTTAGTAAAAATTTCCTAGGATTCTTTTTAGAATAGTTATTTATCATTTATGGAATAGTTACGAATTTCATCGTAAGATTCTCTGTCATTTATTTCACATTTCTTAAACTTATGACCTTCCTAGAATGTTAATATACTTCAATAAAGCGTTTAAATGCCTCAAAAAAATTACAGCAATTTTGATATTCCACGGGAAAAGAAATCCATTTTTTAATTTTAAAAAATATTAATAAGATATTTAAAGTATTTAATGAAATTTGATAATATATACACCTGCCTAAACATACGCAATATTTCCTTATTACTTCGTTTCAAAATCTCCCATACATAACCTCTGAAAATCTTCAAACTCCCTAAATGTGAAATTTGAGAAAAAAGGTAGATGAGGACTCCATAATTATTAAAATAACGTCCCTTACAAAAGCTAGAGAATCACTTGATGCTGACTCCAAAATGGTCAAAATAACATCCCTTATTAAAGCTAGAGATTCCCTTGATTCTGACTTTAGAAGAGTAAAAATAACGTCGCATAAAAAGCTAGATTCACATGATTCTGAGTCCAAAATGTTAAAAATAGCCTCTCTTAAAAAAAAGAGATGTACACTTAATTTTTACCCTAAAGTTGTCAAAAAAACGTCCTTTAAAAGATCGCAGAAATAAGACAGTTGTAACCCCTTGAAAAGATTTCCTTACTCTAAATTTATACCCTAAATGCAAAGCTTTTGTATTCCTAATTTCACTACTTTCCTCCTTAAAGCTTTATAACGCCATAAGGACCCACAAATGACTCCGTCGCCTGTTCACAATGGGTCCTTTGTGTTCTTGTTTACCACTCAGCCGGAAACAGATATATTCTGGAAAGAATTAAAAAAAAGTATTATGGAGAATATTCCAATGAGGAAAGAATAGAACTAACATGACTCTCTGTGGGGATTTGACATGACTGTACTGTACCTTTTACTATATACAGTAATATCATCCCCCCAATTCAATATAATAAGAAATTCACATAACTATCACAATACTTTTTACCTGTGCGTTTCGTCTTAAAATTGGTCTAAATACCTGTAATTGATGCATAAATATATGTACAGTTGCACACAAGAATTCCTTGGTGCACTCCGAGAAAATTTACCCTCTCACACCCTACTGCACGGAGAGTGCCTACATGAAACCCTGCCCATCACTGATGCCGTTTATACCTACACTGTTTGGTTACTCGATGCGCAGTAAGGGTGTGACAGGATGCACTACCTTGGAGTGTGGTGTGCCAAGAATTCTTCTAGTGTCCAACTGTACAAACAAAGGAATCCTGGCTGGACGTAGATGTTAATGGAAGCTTATTCAACTGGTTGAAAGGTTTAGGAGGAAAATATATCATATATGTGACTAAAACTAGCCTCCTGGCTGTTACAGTGGTAACATGTCCGCCTAGCATTCGCATGGCAGCAGATCGATCCCCACCAGGGACTGTGAGTTTAAACTGTTTACTGGGAGGCCACTGCTGTGTTTGGGGACCACTGTAGGGGGTTGGGCTTGCCCGGATGACGTTCTGGTGAGCATCAATTCTGATGAAACTGGAACTGAAACCGGACATCTTTAACCTTTACCCTAAACAGTCATACTTTAACTGCTGAATCAAAACTCGTCCCATTTTATATTAGTTTTACATTTCTCGGTAGATGTGTCTATGCAGAGGGATGGATCACCCAGAGGGCATCGAACCCACCAACAAACGCTGCATTATTAGTGTTGTGGTTGTGGTAGCCTATTGGAAACATCCCTGCCTGGCGATCAACTGGACTAGGGTTCGAGACCCACTCAGTCTCGATACTTTCTACTAGTGATTGCAACCTCACCATGCTTGTTAGCTAAAAATGGTGGGAGTGAGGTAGCCTACACTGTAGGTCTATCTGCTGAGTCATCAGCATCCAATGCCTGGCCCTCCTTGGTGCTAGCTTGAGTAAAGAGGGCGCTGGGCCGCTGATGATATGTATGCATAGTCAGTTTCAAGGGCATTGTCAGTATCCCTTTCCTCTCCCATACATTAGCGACGTTGGCAAAATATTCACTAATGCCTTTCATACTTTCTAAGTTTCAATATACAGATTTTTGCCAAACCAAAATTCTTATGAAAAACAATTAATTCTCTCTTAGGTCTACGATCCACCAGGCAGAGAAAATTCCATAATAAGAGATATCCGACTTATTTGAAAAAAAGATAAAATTATCATTAAAAGCCAAGTGTTACAGACTTGCCAATAAGCTATAATGACGGTGATATTTTGATTTCGATTTTAATTGCAAGACCTGAATTCGACATGAAATTTGATCAAACTCAGGATAAGTGTGAGGTATTAATCTCTCATTATTTTCAGTAAGAAGATTAAACACCACAAAATTTGATGACGACTCGGTGGGAAAGAATTATAACTTACTCCATTTTAGCCTTCATATTTTTCGTAATAAAATGTTATCACTGCGAATTAGAAAAAAGGAAACTTGTATGTTACATAATTTTTCAATTTTTTTCAGAGAAAAAAAGTTTTTTCTTTTTCTTATTTTACGCAATTCTTTATTTCTCGTGATTTCATTTAATAAAAAGGTTTAATATCACATAATACCTAAAATCTTACTTAGGCGTTTTAAAGAAAATACTGTATCTTTATCATTTATAAGATAAGTATTCTATAGAAATAAAATCTATGGCTATACAGTTCTCAAAGGGTAAAGTTAATGATGTCTGTCTCGGTCTTGGCTTTCAATTATACATAGTGAAAGGAAAAAGAAGACTTTATACTTTTCTGAATTTCCTGACTTGACTGTTATCTATAGAAGAGAGAAAATTCATTTCCTCGAGAGATTTTTACTTATTACCTCTGGCAAGGAGCTTATGTTTTTTTTTAATTAATTAATTAATTAATTAATTTATTTATTTATTTATTTATTTATTTATCTATTTATTCATTTATTCATTTTTTTATTTATCTATTTATTTATTTATTTATTTACTTATTTGTCTGTTTGTCTGTTCGTAGTACACCAAAACTTGTTTTCGGATTAACGCAAAATTGAAATTTCTGGAAGAAGTGAAGATTCACAATTTTGGTTATTATTATTATTATTATTATTATTATTATTATTATTATTATTATTATTATTATTATTATTATTGTAATTATTATTATTATTATTATTATTATTATTTTCATTATTATTATTATTATTATTATTATCATTATCATTAAGATCATCAATATTATAATGATAATAATACAGTATATTGGTTCACGATGAACATATGAAAAGGGAAAACCTGGTTCGTAGATTTAAGTAAATTGTTGACCGGAGTATGGCGGATGTCTGAAATCTTAAATTACTCTTTATTCTTTTATTTCATATCTAAAACATTACGAGGAACAGTATAGAACAGCTTATTTGTCTCAATTTTTGTTTATATTAAGATTAAGTTTGCTTTCCCCTACAACTTAACATCAATAGTTATGAAATATCATAGAAATTAAATGAGAATTTTCTCATTTTCGTTGGTCCGTGAGAGTCAAGGGTAAGCGGCCAGTGTTAATGGTCTTGCCCAAGCTGTGATGGGCCTTAATAAGAATTGAACGTCAACAGAGCGAGTTTAGCTGTTATGCAGTATGGTTTCTGTTGTTGGTTTGCGGACACTGATCTGTGTAAAGGCATCTTACACGGTCGACGAACCAACAGACAAGTGTTTGAAGTGATGCTCGAACGTGCGAACGGGGTAGTAGGTTGTCGAACACGTTTGTCGAAGGGTTCGATGCAAGTCTGTTCTCACTTAACTATAGTTGGCGGGGATTCATTGTCCACTAACCTCGTGCATTTGTGGCTGACTCCACCTCTTTGAACCGTTTGACAAGCAGGTTCGACAACCGTGTTCGATGAACCATTCGACCGTGTAAACCCCGCTTAATCTATCGGACTGGGTGATGCTTCACTTCGCTGACCGAGAGTCAATCGAACACACAGCATTTGAAAAACAAAAACAAAAACTCAAAATGAAGAATAAAAGAGAATTTAAGTAAACACGTATGTAACTATGCACGTGATTATGTAGTTGTGGGGAAACATAAATTGTTATGAGGTTTCTAGGAATAGGCCTACAAGATCAAATATAGCCGATTCTATTCCACTGCAGGAAAATGGCCTCAGACATGTCAACTTATGTCTGGGGTTAGGCCAGCTTACATCACCCTGCTTGCCAATACGGATTGGTGATGATGGGATATTTTTGTCTGATCGCTCACACCAAACCAACCTAGTATGAGTGCTGACTATTACAGCTCTGTTAGTAATGGCGACGCGTAAACCCTGTCACCCAGTTAAGTTATCCCCGATCAGAAATGGTCATTAATATAGAATTTCATTAAATAGCATTATAAGGAAATAAAGATATCAGAAAGGGGTCTTTTCCGTACCGATAGATATGAGATAAGGAAATGAACGATATCAAACAAGATCTCTCAACATATTGTGCTCTAAAGTTAAGAACAAACAAGCAAACTAGAATTCTCCTCCCGTCATTTAAGTATACTAGAACACGCTTAGTAATGTGGTGAAAAGGCAGAGGCTCCCATCCACCCAGGGGAGGGCGGGAAGGCTGGGGCTTTGAGTAGGCTACCATTAACCTCATCTCGGGTAACCTACTTGGAGCGAACATTCCCTGAGGTCGGGATGGTAAATGTGTACGTCCATTTATTCCGGGAGAAAATCTCCCAGATGTCTTTGGCGTTACATAAGTACCTACTTAGCGAATTGGTATATCTTCTACAGTCAAAGAAAAGAGTGCGTAGTTCTTAAAAAGTAAATGTTACGGCTTAAAAGCGTCTGTGATAGGAAGAGATGTCTCAGATAAAAATGCTTTTGGTGGTGGATGACGTCCAACAGGGCCGATAATCTACCAATTAAAGGATCAATTCTCCAACAAGTTTTGTATTCCCATCTCTCCAGATTCAACATGAAATACAAAACCACCTGGGCACTATAATAAAGGCCTGTATTAGCTGGTTTTTGCTTAGCAAAGCATATCGTGAATCCAACTAGACCCCGTGCATAAACTACGAATCGAAATAAAATAAACTGATAAGACATCTTCAACTGAAGATGTTTAAAAGCCGCTAATAAATGACAGAAGTAAGGAACTGATAATGCCATAGCAAGAAGGACAATGCCCTAGATATTATTGTTTGAAAGTTGTGTGATTGGTTTTAGAAGTTAAAATGATACCAAATTTTAGAGTACGAGTTTGGTTGATTAATTTGCATTATATAGCACTGAATGGCCTTTGATGCCGCAATGCTTGACTTGAGGCCTAAATTTTATATTCAATTCAATGCCGTAGAGACTGACCATATATACATATAATCAGCGTTCAAGGCCCCTCTCTACCCAAACTAGGACCAGGGAAGGCCAAGGTAATGGCTGCTGATGACTCAGCAAGAAAACCTATTGCTCCCCAAACCCGCCCCCACCCTTCCTTAGCTCACACGGATGTAGAGGTTGCAAACACTACAAGAAACTATCGAGCTTGAGCCGGGTTCGAGCCCCAGAACAGCATATCACCAGGCAGGGACGTTTCTGATAGTCCCCACAAACCCTTGTTATTGGTTTTGGAATTGCATGAGATTCTTAAAAAAAGGAAAAAAAAAAAAATTACTTTGAAGTGATGGTATTGGCCAGACTGGGGTTTGAGTCCCGCTCAAACTTGTTAGTTCCTTTGGTTGCCGCAACCTCACCATCCTTATGAGCTAAGTATTATTGGTTTGAGGGAGCCTATAAGTCTATCTACTGAGTCATTAGCAGGGATTACCTGGCCTTCCTTGGTCTTAGCGTGGATAGAGAGGGGGCTTGGGTGCTGATCATGTGTATATATGGTCAATCTCTAGGGCATTGTCTTACTTGCTAGGGCAATAACACTGCCCCTTGCCTTTGCCATTCATGAACAGCCTTTAAACCTGTTAGTGTTAATAACTTTAACAGTGCTCCTGAGTAGATTGTCATTGCTGATAGAAATGAAGTAAGTGAAGTGTAAATGATATCTTATGTGCCTCTGAAAAAAATTAACGTCTTAAGAAGATACTTTTTATCCTGCTTATGAAATGTAAATATCCCCGAAAGGATATTTCTGTGTTAGATGAAAACCTTTACCACGATAAGGCTATACCAGTTCTGGCCATCCATACTAGGTTGGTTTGCTGTGAGTGATCATACGAAAATCTCTCACCATCATCAATATGCAGTCGCCAGTGTGGTGATGAATACTAGTTCGGGCCATCCATACTAGGTTGGTTTGCTGTGAACGATGATACGAAAATCTCTCACCATCACCAATATGCAGTCACCAGTGTGATAATGAAAACTGGCCAATCCCCAGCCGTGAATAGACATTTCTAAGGCCTTTTTCCTGCATCGGACTAAAAACGGTTGTGTTTGTTGTTGTTGTCTTCGATCATTCGAATCGTAAAGTTTGCGGTTTATTAAAACAGGGCAGTTATTAATGAGGCAATTATTCGTAATTTGTATCAGCCAGATCGTGCATTTATTAAAAGCGACCAGCCATCTATAATAATCTACAATGTTTTGTGGTTCGTTTACTTACTGCTGGTTACCGTTTCACCCGAACAAAGGTGTATATGGAGAAATATTTTTCTCTCTTACAGATAAAAGAGAGAAAATTAGAAATTAAAGCTCCTTCTTTTATAATTTTTACATTATTGTTATCAAGGTCATCTCAAAGATCTATGGAAAGAATAATGATGGGAGAAAACTAAAGTAGAGGATATTCTAACAACTTGTAAGAAAAATAAATGGACATGGGCAGGACATATAGTGAATGTCAGATAATAGATGGATATTAAGAATAACACAGTGGAAGAATAACAGAGTGGGTCCATAGAGTTTGCAGAAGAAGCAGGGCAAGGAAAATAAAACGATTATTGACAAGCTAGGAAAATTTGGTGGTATACTCTGGCTTCGAAAGACCATAAACAGACGGGATAGGAAAGACATATCTGAGGCCTTTGTCATGCATTGGACTAGCAACGGATGAGGATAATGATGATGATAATGCTATCAAAGTATAAACGAACACATTTTCTTTTGCGATAAGATTTTATGTTTATTTTTATCAGGTTTTCCGTTCAATGTGCAGTAGCGACCTAATGGAGGCAGTTTATAGTTTATAGTCCTACCTTTTACCATTTATTTAATTACTTTATTGAACAGTTTTTATGGCTGAAACTACAATTTATCTAAAAAAATTCAAATATTTTAAAGAAATACTTAAAGTTATATATTGCATTAAACTATCAAATAGTTTTATGAGATTCATTACTTGTAAAAATCATTTAAAATCACGTTGGAATTAAAGAGTATTTGTTATTGGATCAGCGCCCAGGCTGAGCAGCTAATGGGTCATCATGAGTCAGTGAAAAAACATACAGCAAATTCTCTATCAAACCTTTTATTGTCACTCATCAATCTCCATACAATCTTTGCCTTTTATTTGCAAACATCTTCCTACTAATATCCAGTCATTATCGTCTGTCTCACTTAACAAAAGATTAACTCTGCTTCTAAGGAAAATTTATACACTGCCACGATTCAACTTGGTACAGTTTCCCCCTCTGGAAACGAGCCTTCGTCCTGTTTAGAAAACGAGATTCGAATGACAGAGAAGGAAAAAGAGATTTGAATGCCATTAAGATTAAAGCAGAGTATCATGAGAGTGCGTTAGGAGGGCCCAATGTTTTGGAATTTCTGTTGCATTTCTTTCTCTATTTGTTCCTTGACTTCTGCTCTTCGTCTCTGTCTAATAAGAGCAACTTCCATGGTACAGAGGCTATGGGTCTACCCAAGACTAGAGAACAATGATTTGAGTTTGGAGTGTCCTCTTAGAAGAGTTGCTTACCATAGCTAAAGAGTCATCTTCTTTTATTCGGTGGTTGTTTTGATGCTTTCAAGTGCAGGAAACCACAACCGTAACTTGACTCTTTCTCTAGATGAGATCCTCCTTTAGTCAAATATACAGTTGGACACAAGAATTCCTCGTACACCTTGCTCGTACCACCCTTTCTGCGCGGTGAGTTACTATTTAACCCTGCACACCCCCTCTGCCATCTCTCCCCACGCTATCTGTTTTGTTTATTCGCGGCGAAGTAAGGGTGTGACAGGGTGTACTTCTTCAGAGCACGGTGTGCTTTAGTAAAACTTTCTTTTCCAATAGTCATGATTATTTATATGAAGATAAAATAATAGAAAATTTATTATCCATATTCTATTCAAAGTTATACAAAATTAGACCTTTAACCTCCTCCCAGGCTATCTCTTCCCATCTTCATCCTCTGGAAATTAATTGCCCTCTGGTCACTTGTATCTTTCCTTTTTCTAGCAAGCTTTGGAAGTTTCTTTCTGCTCCTGTTTTCCTGTTTATGATTCCTCTGTTTGTAAGGAGCCGAAAATCTCACACTTCTTTGATTACCTCCTCTCTCCTTCCCTTCCCTTACCATCTCCACATGTTCTTCAGGTCTGGGCCAGAAAGAGGCTTAAGGCTGCCATTCCCATTTTACTTTGCTGCTATGAAAACTTGAGGTCAAATCCCCAAGGACATGTTGGTATTCATTTCTTAGAATATGGAAGCTTATATATATATATATATATATATATATATATATATATATATATATATATATATATATATATATATATATATATATATATATATATATATGAGAAAGACAGTGAGTAAAGAAGAGTACCTCAGTTTGGTGGTAGAACATTTCAGAGATTTAGAGTACGATTATACATACTCCCATATATAATGAGCAAGTGTCTGACTATATATTTCTTCCCTGTCTCGCTGAAAAGAATGGGGAAAGGAGTAGTCATATTCTGATGAGAGTGAGTACCCAGAGAGGTACACTCGAAAACTGCAATCTTCCACAAGTTGCCAAACCAGCAGGTTATAGTTAAGAAAGGGGGAGGAGGTAGGAAGGGTTGAATCTGTGTGAATAGCTTTCTAAATATTTAGCAGTCATTTTTGACGGATTACGTACACTAGTATGGAATGGTAGGGCTTGTCATATTTTTCTTGACTTTCTAAGAAAAAATCATACACTATATATTAGATTCCCATTCACCCTTCAGCACTCAGTTAAATTGTTGCTCTTATTTCGCAAAGTCAGTTCCAAGGAAATAAACTCTCGGCAACTCTCAAAATGGCCCCCAAAAGTTACCAGAAGTTTCTTTTAAATCACTTTGAACTTTTTCTTTCGCCGACTCCTTTTGTCTCCAGTACAATTGGCGGATTTCGTTTCATTTGGCAAATTCGAGGAATCCGAACGTTGTAATGTAATTAACGTTCTTCGAAACTTTGTCCTGCAATGAGCAACATTGTTTTTTGTAGAAAGCATTAGGAACTTGTCGCCAGCCTCGGCAACTATTTTCAATGTAGCCCAATCAGTGACTTTCTCTGCTTGCCAGTTAGCCATTTTTTTTATATAACATTTTTGCTGACTGCTTTTTGCTTAGGATCATTCGTGGTTTTACGTTGGGAAAATCAGATTAACTAGAATTAGTTGCCAGAAAGCTAATCATTTTACTCGTTATTAGTCCTTTTTGTCAAGATAAATTGGAAAATACTTTATTTACGCATTCAATCATTGAATCTTGGTAGTTGCCAGATAGTATTTTAATTCACTTTGATTTTGGATTTGAAAGTGACTCATACTTTTATTTTTAATTGGATAGTGTTTTTGGTGTAAAGATGAATTGAAATTACTATTTTATGCATGACCAATCCCGAGGGCGGTCAATCGTTGTCGAGAAGCAATTTTCTGAAGTTGAGTTTTTCCGGATTAAAAGTATATTTTATGAAGAGAAATCTGGGATATCTGTAATCGAAACCCTATGACTTCTATCATTTTGTATTTTGCCATTTTATTTCTATTTTATTTATTTGCGTTGATAAGAATACGTACTTGGTTTATTATTATT
>NC_090749.1:66290610-66296615 GCF_036898095.1 Palaemon carinicauda
TATATATATATATATATATATATATATATATATATATATATATATATATATATATATATATATATATATCACATACATACATATACCAAAGGCATTTCCCCCAATTTTGTGGGGTAGCCAACATCAACAATGAAACAAAACAAAAAGGGGACCTCTACTCTCTACGTTCCTTCAGCCCAACCAGGGACTCAACCGAGTTCAGCTGGTACTGCTAGGGTGCCACAGCCCAACCTCCCACATTATCCACCACAAATGAAGCTTCATAATGCTGAATCCCCTACTTCTGTTACCTCCGCGGTCATCTAAGGCACCGGAGGAAGCAGCAGGGCCTACCGGAACTGCGTCACAATCGCTCGCCATTCATTCCTATTGCTAGCACGCTCTCTTGCCTCGCTCACATCTATCCTCTTATCACCCAGAGCTTTCTTCACACCATCCATCCACCCAAACCTTGGCCTTCCTCTTGTACTTCTCCCATCAACTATTGCATTCATCACCTTCTTAAGCAGACAACCATTTTCCATTCTCTCAACATGGCCAAACCACCTCCACACATTCATATCCACTCTAGCTGCTAACTCATTTCTTACACCCGTTCTCTCCCTCACCACTTCGTTCCTAACCCTATCTACTCGAGATACACCAGCCATACTCCTTAGACACTTCATCTCAAACACATTCAATTTCTGTCTCTCCATCACTTTCATTCCCATCCATACATCACAGTTGGTACAATCACTTTCTCATATAGAACTCTCTTTACATTCATGCCCAACCCTCTATTTTTTACTACTCCCCTTAACTGCCCCCCAACACTTTGCAACATTCATTCACTCTCTGACGTACATCTGCTTCCACTCCACCATTTAGTGGGTTAATTACTTATTGCCCCTATTCGGAGACAGGGAATTAGAGAGAAAGAGAGATTCGTTAGAATCGCAAGATATATACTGTATATCCATCTATCTTTATATATATATATATATATATATATATATATATATATATATATATATATATATATAATATATATATATATTTATATATTATATATTATATATATATATATATATATATATATATATATATTTATATATATATATATATATATATATATATATATATATATATATATATATTATATATACTGTATATCCATCTATCTTTATATATATATATATATATATATTTATATATATATATATATATATATATATATATACTATATATATATATATTTATATATTATATATTTATATATATAATATATATATATATATATATATATATATATATATTTATATATATATTTATGTATTATATATATATATATATATATATATATATATATATATATAATATATATATATATATATATATATATATATATATATATATGTGTATATGTGTGTCTGTGTGTGTTTTTAAAAATGGGTGTCCCTGACTATGTTAACTCTCACATAATTTAGAAGATTTCCTCTTGGCCTGGATTAATCCCCTCCAAAGGAATATATATATGGTCACGTACTTCAGAAGTACTCTCTCTCTCTCTCTCTCTCTCTCCTCTCTCTCTCTCTCTCTCTCTCTCTCTCCTCTCTCTCTCTCTCTCTCTCTCTCTGGAAAAGTAGGAAAAAAGTGTATCAGGCTAGGTGGAGGATACTTCCTCATTAATTATTCAGTTATTCATCAAATATCCTCCCGATACGCCCACTCTGTTACGCTGCTAATGCAACAATTCTCTCCTCTCTCTCTCTCTCCTCTCTCTCTCTCTCTCTCTCTCTCTCTTCTCTCTCTCTCTCTCTCTCTCTCTCTCTCATCTTGCGCACATAAATTTGCACACACAGTGACAAACATATACTGAGTTTGCGTGAGTATACTACACACTCCTCTCTTCTCTCTCTCTCTCTCTCTCTCTCTCTCTCCTCTCTCTCTCTCTCTCTCTCTCTCTCAGTCCTTTGCTGTTTCTTCCACACCATTAACTCGTCAATAGCGGGACTACAAGTCTATTGATCTAACAGCGCCTGTGAGGAGATTAGGATTATTAAATCGAATATTTATTTTATCCTCCTCTCAGGATGGTGTAACAGACAGAAAATAAATTACCTGTTTTCAGTTTTGCTTCGTAATGATCGAGAATGATTGGAGCATTACGGAAAAGAATGGATAATCATATGGAAAGGGAGATAATTGCTATATTGCCGTATCTTTACCATAGGCCAAGTATTAATAACTATAATTAGCACTTTTGATAGAATATTGCTATATTGAGTGTTGATGCTATTGTGTTGTATTCGTAAATGCAATAATGTTCATTGGTCTTTATTAGGATTCTGTTGGTTTTTGCTATTCAAATTGAACAATATCTATTGTATATGAAGTTAGAGAAAGATGTATTATATATATATAATATATATATATATATATATATATATATATATATATATATATTAATATATATATATATATATATATATATATATATATATATATATATATTATTTATATATATATATAATATATTATATATATATTATATATATATATATATATATATATTCATTTATTTATTTATTTATTACTCGCTGGTAAATCTCTAATGGCAGTTAGAACTTTATTTGGGTTGTAATATTTTATTGCCCCTGCTGACATGATTTATAGCGACTTTGTCTTTAGTTTATAGAGACAAGGGTTCGATGCCGATGTGAGGTAGAAATTGATTTTTATTGAATATGAATATTTTTGGTATTTTTATTTTACAACAAAAATTTTACAACATTGCAGTACAAATGCCCTATACATTTCCTTATTCATGGCTGGGGTTTGGCCAGTTTTAATCACCTCTCTGGTCAGTAAGGTGATGGTGGAAGACTTTGCTCTGGCCGCTCAAGAGCAAACCAGCGTAGTATGAATAATCCTGTCTAGTACAGCTTAGCTGATCAGGGAGATACACAAACCCTTTCACAACGTTAAGCTATCCCCACTCAGAAAGGGATATGTATGCGTTTATATATATATGTCTGTGTATGTGTGTGTGATACAAGGTGTATGTCCTCCACCCTTACTCCGTCATCATTTTGTAAAATCTGGTAAAGCATCTTCCTCTTACTCAGCCCCTTTAAGAGAAAGAGATGACATATGTAATGTACACCACGGGGCAGCGTGTTGTGCTTAGCTA
Organism: Palaemon carinicauda; assembly: GCF_036898095.1. Lineage (NCBI taxonomy): Eukaryota > Metazoa > Arthropoda > Malacostraca > Decapoda > Palaemonidae > Palaemon > Palaemon carinicauda. The sequence continues at coordinate 66,293,786 of NC_090749.1, forward strand.
GCCTCCGCCATAAGCACATTGTACCAACTGTGTTTCACACAATTGTACATAATTCCTTTTGTATATATTATGCTTGTATCTTCGCTCCTCCCTCGCACTAAAAGAACCTGAATGATCATGTCTCCGGTTTTGCTCTGTATCATTGTCTGTCTCTCGAACATGTCAAGTCCTGTTGCCTTGAGGTTTTGTATATAAAGCAGAGTGTTCCTTGATAAATAACTCAGTCGTTTCCAATCTGCCTTTGAGTTCACACCCTTACTCGGCACTGTCACATTGGTGACCCCGGAAGTCGACTCGCTCCCACTGCCTTCCACCCCCACCTCCCTCGCCCCTCCATCGTTGGTACTATGACGGAGACAGACTCTACTGCAGTTGGCGCCGCGGCCGCACCATTGAAACTTTCACCGTTCGCCAGCAGAGAAGCGTTCGCCTTGGTTTCAACGCGCTGAAGTCCACTTTCGTATCAGGGGCGTGACTCGCACAACCTCCAAAGCGGATTATGTTCTCGCGGCGATACCCGAGGACACCTTCCCAGAAATATCCGACTGGCTTTGTGAACAAGGAGACACCCCAATAGCGTATGACGCCCTCAAATCATACCTTCTGCAGCAGTACTCGCCGTCGCCAGCTGCCCGTATAGCAAAGCTTTTTCAGCTATCGCAACAACCGTTGGGGGACCAAAGGGCTTCGCTTGCCCTCAGGGAAATGACCAGTATCGCTCGCCTTCAACCTGCCGCAGATGGCCTTCCTCGCGAGGTGAACCTACTCCGTGCCCTTTGGATACGCCGTTTACCTGAACCTGTACGCGCTGCCATACCCGATGTCGATAGTTTACCCATAAAGGACTTGATGACCAAAGTCGACGCCCTTATGGACAGCCACTTCAAGACCTCCATCAACGCCTCCACCCCTGACGACGAGGATGCCTATTCAACGTCAACCGAAGCTGACATGAATGCCGTAGGACATACACGCCTACCCCGTGACGTGCCGAAGTGGCGACAAAGCCGCCCACCACCCACCAATCGCTCGCGCCCCAACGAACGACTTCTACAGCCACTTACTACCTCCCATCCGCCGCAGTTTTGCTACTACCACTTCAGATTCGGGGCAACCGCGAAGAACTGTGCCAATGATTGTCAGTGGCCAAAAAACGTGTAAGTAGGCCATCGATTGTAGCGGTGGCCTCCCATGTTTCTAATCTTTTCTTTTTACAGGATGCAGGAACGGGCGTGCGATTTTTGGTAGACACGGGTGCTTGTCGTTCTCTTTTGCCAAGGACACTCTTCAAGCACAACGTAGTCTGTCTACATCTGCCGACGTCCGCTTGGTAGCTGCCAACAGATCTGCGATACCCACCTACGGTTACGAGAGCCTCACATTATCGTTCGGAACCGGTAAATTCAATTGGAAGTTTCTCGTTGCTGACGTCACAATGCCAATCCTCGGTGCGGATTTCCTCTCTCATTTCCACCTTCTGGTCGATGTCGCCCACCGACGATTGGTCAACGCAGACTCGTACTTGTCGACACCTCTTCAACCCGCCCCCTCTAACCTCGCTCTCCACATCAGCGCACCCCACGGATGCCTACGCCCACCTCCTCACGTCGTACCCGGAAGTTTTCCGTCCAGAACTTCGCCAAACGCCCACGGTTCCTGCCAAGCACGGTATTTATCACCATATCAAGACGACGGGACCCCCAGTCTTCGCAAAATTCAGACGTCTGGCACTGAACGATTGGCAGCCGCCAAACAGACGTTCGCCGAAATGGAGAAAATGGGCCTTTGCCAAAAGGCCTCCAGCCCATGGTCGTCACCCTTACACATCGTTCTGAAGAAAGACGGCTCCCTCCGTCCGTGCGGGGATTACAGGCGCCTGAACATGCAAAACAGAACCGGATCACTACCCCCTCCCAAACATTGCCGATGTAACCTCCTACCTGCACAAAGCGAAGGTTTTCTCTACGCTCGACCTCCTGAAGGGGTATTATCAGGTGCCTATGAACCCAGAAGACATCCCCAAGACCCGCCATCACCACTCCGTTTGGCACATACACCTTTAATTACTCTTGTTTTGGCCTTCGTAATGCTGGGGCCACGTTTCAACGTCTCATGGATGGCATCTTAGGGGACCTCCCTTTCTGTGTATGTTATGTGGACGACATACTTGTGTTCTCCTCCTCAAAAGAGGAACACCTCCGTCACCTGCGCATCGTGCTCGACCGCCTGCAACAAAACGGCCTTGTAGTCCGGTACGACAAGTGTACCTTTGTCGCCAACGAAGTGTCATTCTTAGGGCACCGCTTCACTCCTGAAGGTGTCCACCCCCTCCCTGAGAAGGTAGCAGCCGTTCAGAACTTCCCCACGCCCTCGACCGTCAAAGCTCTGCAGGAATTCTTGGGCATGATCAACTATTATCACCATTTTCTGCCAGCCATTGCCGCCACTCTTGCTCCCCTCTACGCCTCCCTCAAGGGCAAGCCGAAGGACCTGAAGTGGTGTCCCCTTCAAGAAGCAGCCTTCTGCAATGCAAAGAAGGCCCTATCAACTGCTGCGGCTCTCACTTTTCCTATCCCACACGCCCCTCTCCTTCTCTCCGCCGATGCCAGCGACGTCGCTATTGGTGCAGTACTCGAGCAGGTGGTCAAAGGCTCGCCCCGCCCATTGGCCTTCTTCAGCAGAAAACTGTCCAAGGCAGAATCGGGTTATTCTACCTTCGATCGAGAATTACTGGCGGTGCACTTGCCTGTCCGTCACTTTCGCCATTTCTTAGAAGGTACGCCCTTCGTCATTCGCACAGACCACATGCCTCTGGTGCACGCCTTCACTC
>NC_090749.1:66307115-66329615 GCF_036898095.1 Palaemon carinicauda
TATTCGATTATGTTCCGTTGCAAATACTGGTGAAGGTCATGGGGCAAGACGTAACGTAGACCACAGTTATTTTCTTATTTTTCCTGTCTAAACATTTCACTAATTTAGAATAGATACATAATGTGCTTACGTGCCGAAGATTTATTAATAATGATATAATGTTGAAATGTATATAAAACAGAAACAAATGCAGCCGTTTCAAGCCCACTGGAGGACAATGGCCTCAGACCTTTCCTTTTTCCTGCATGTGGTTTGGCCAGTTTTCATCACCATACTGGCCAGTGCCTATTGTTGATGGTGGGAAATTTTCGTCTGGTCGCTCACCGGAAAACATATGCATGGGTGGCGCTGACTAGTATAGCGTCACTGATCATGGCGATGCGCAAATTATTCCGTAACGGTAGCACCATTCAGTAAAGGATATATATATATATATATATATATATATATATATATATATATATATATATATATATATATATATATATATATATATATACAGTATATGTATATATATATATATATATATATATATATATATATATATATATATATATATATATATACAGTATATATGTTTCTGTGTGTGTAATGAGGATTCTTAGACCGCAAGTGCGTGTGTATGATTGTGTGTGTGTGTTTGTGTGTGTGTATATATATATTAAAGATTCTCAGACCGTAATCTGTAGCTGTAAGTAAAATATCAGCACAGTAAATTCAAAGCAATGGGCAGAGTAACCAATGACACACTCATCTTGGCACGAAATGCATGTCATTACTGGTAATTTGGATCTGGCCAGTAGACCCGACTCGTGTAATTAGCTAATTGTCCCGTTTAATTGGCAGGTGAGTGCCAAGCTAAATCTGAAATTGGCACTACAGCGCCGGGCACGATAATTAATTTCTACCGGAAGGAATTATAGGTCATTCTCATCCTGTGATGTGTTCCCCTCTCGGAGACATCACTCCCGTCTTCACTAAGTTCGTAATGGATCCCTGGGGACATTTCAAGTCAAGGGTTAAAGTTTGTGGAATGGGCTTTGGATAATCTTTATTAAAGGAACATTTGTTTTGTGATAAATCTGTAATGCTTTTCCGTGAGCTAATATTACCTCCGCTAATAAGGTTTTGCTTTCACCTGTGTCTTTCTAATTGTTTGTTTGTCATAAGCCTAACTCAAAAATTTACTGATGAATTTAATGACAATTTCAGGATATGTTAGAATTAGGCTGACTTAGAGGTGATTAGATTTTAGTGGTCATCCTGATCTGCATCCGGATTTTTATTATACAGAAGATTCATTCTCGGTCTACATATGAAAGGGACTTGAGTGAATGTTGACAATCTTCATTGGTGGTGGTCTGAATTCTCCGAATTTATTTTTTTTTACTTTTTTTACTCTTAATAAAACTTCTTGAAGTGGGTCCATTCACGAGATATTTCTCAGAATCAGCAATTGATTTACAGCGGGAGTGCCAATTTCGAATTTAGGTTGGCACTCGGATGCCACTTAAACAAGGAAACTGGCCAATTACATGAGACGGGTCCAGTGGACGATTCCTGATTACCTCTCTTGCCAGGAGTACCGTGCCCAGATGGATGTGTCATTGACTGCTGTGCCCAGTAATTTGCTGGCAGTGGGATGATGGTGGATAACTAACTGAAATGCAGATTGCTGTTATAAAACCTACATAAAACACACAGATGCTCTCACGCACCATTATATGTGTGTATATATATATATATATATATATATATATATATATATATATATATATATATATATGTATATATATATATATATATATATATATATACATATATATATATTATATATATGTATATATATATATATATATATATATATATATATATATATATATATATATATATATATATATACAGCCCTTACTGAGTAGGGATCTTTGTGTATATCCATGATCAGCAAAGCTGTACTAGTCATGGTCACCCATGCTAGGTTGGTTTGCTGTGAGCGAGCAGACAGAAGCCTCCCACCATCACCAATCCTCAGTGGCCAGCGTGATGATGAAAACTGCCCAAACTCCAGGTATGGATAAGGATATATCTGAGGCTTTTGTCCTGCAGTGGACTAGAAAATGCTGAATTGTTGTTGTTTTTGTATACATGCATACATAATACATACATACATACTAAATCAAGTATTTTACTTCTCTCTCACTTTAACCACCAGGGGTTAGTGAAGGTGTAATTACTGAAGTCGTATCTTCATTTACTTATGACACTGCAGCAAGTTCACCTCTTCACCTTTCTCTTGTAATTTTGATGGTTAGATATACTCTTATTGTTCCAACTTGAATGATCAATTTCCTACACACACATACACACACACACACACATATATATATATATATATATATATATATATAATACATATATATATATATATATATATATATATATATATATATATATATATATATATAGATATATGTGTATATATATATATATATATATATATATATATATATATATATATATATATATATATGCATCTATATATACCTTTTCTGTCTCGCTGAATGTCATTGTCAAACGTATGACTATTCGGTCTCTCCCCGTCCTGTGTGTAGGGTGGAATTGAAGTTGTCATACCCTGGTAGGAGGGAAGTGGGAAAGGCCGAATCTGTGGTGTGCATATCTGATATTCATCCGGCATTTTCGACGTGTCGCGTACATTAATAGATATATGATAACAATATTATCAAAGCCATGATTATAAGTATCCATATACTATAGTTTAATTGACCTCAAATACTCAATCCTTCAAGCGACCTGAGGTCACATTTGACCAGGCTTTGACATTTTTCCTTCCATCGTCCTTCTGCTCCCAAGGGAGAAAGTTTGGAAATTGTTCGCATTATTCCTGGTGGTTATCCTGTGATTTTCCCTGTGTTTTAGCTTTCTTGAATGGAAAAGTAATCCTCGCCAGCACCACTGGACGTCGGGGGTCTGTAGTGAGCGGCTCTGGAGGTTTATTGAGTCGGAGAATGTAAGGCAGAGAGAGAAAGGTTTTCGTGGTGTAACTTTGGGCTGGTGCAGGATGGAGAGATTTATTGGCATATGGGCAGAGAGAGAATGTGGAAAGCGATTTTAGGTGGTATATAGATATATATATATATATATATATATATATATATATATATATATATATATATATATATATATATATATATATATATATATATATATCATATAATTTTCCGTATATGTATGATCAATAAAATAAATCACAATTTATCAAAAGGAGATTTACATTGAGATGGTCCCCCCCCCTCTCTCTCTCTCTCTCTCTCTCTCTCTCTCTCTCTCTCTCTCTCTCTCTCTCTCTAGTGAATGTAATTAGGAAACGTATTATTCCTTCTACTTAAATTTTACAATGGTTATATTTGTCCCGAGAAACAAATATTAACAATGAGAGTCTTAAAATCATTATCATCAACGTCATGATTGTTGTTTGAAATCTTTTTAATACCTCGTATGTTCTCAACGATCTCATATATATAAACATCAGAGGTGTGAAACTTCACTGTATTTTTGAGCTCTTAACTCAAGCAATCACTAAAATCCCCTGAAAAATGGACCCGGGATTTTATTTAATGGCGTCATGGGTTGCACTCAGGGTAATAAGGGGTGTGTGTTACAGTACTGCTGTCTCTACCGCCCGTTCGCGTTTATAATTAATCGCAGCTTGCGGTACGAGGCTCCGTTGTGGTAAATGCATCGTTTGTGCCGTTGAATTAATAGCTTTCCGGACGCCATTTTATGTCCAGTTGTCGATGCGTAGAGGGTAACATATTTGTTTTATCATTTAATGATATTTTCATTCAAGAAATGTTTCGGTTTTGATAGTTTTTGCTGACGCCATTTTTTTTAAAGGTTAGTTATTGTTGATGTTAGTTTAACGCCATTTTATTTTTATGACCTAGTAGCTTATCTAGTTTACGTTTGACACCGTTTACATTTTGTGATGAAGTAGCTTGAGTAGTTTTGCTGTGACATCATTTTGTTTTTGTGATGTAATTTCTGTAGTTTTGCTTTGACATTTTATTTTTATTTTTATGATGTAATTTCTGTAGTTTTGCTTTGACATTGTTTTATTATTATTATTATGTATTTTTTGTCATGGGCTTTGATATCATTTTGTTTTTATGATGTAATGTCTGTAGTTATACTTTGACATCATTTATTATTAGTATGTAATTTTTTGTGGTTTTACCTTGACATCATTCTGTTTTTTCGATGTAATTTCAGTTGTTTTGCTTTGACATCCTTTATTTTTATTATGTAATAGTTTGTAGTTTTGCTTTGACATTATTTTGATTTCATGATGATGTAGGTTTAGCGTTTTGGCTTTGACATCACTTTGTTTTTATAATGAAGTAGCTTTTTTATTTAACATTATCATCAATTGATTTTAAAGGGTAAATAGCGTTAATGGCTTTGTTTCCTTGCCATTGAATGTCAAGGAAGTAATTAGCCTCAATGATTTAAAAAAAAAAAATCCATTGTGTATCACAAAATTAATAAGCTCTTCTTGCCTTTGATATTTTGCTATTTCAAACCTCTTGAAATTAATTAGATTTCTAGATTTTTACGCTTTTTGTGTCGGAAAATTAATTACAATTGCTTGCATTGAGTCATTATATGTTTAATGAAGGTTCCAAAAGCTTGGATATTTCTTATGGTACCATTCTAGATAAAAATACTAATAACTAACATCTATACACCTTCACATAGGTTTTTTTTTTTTTTAATGTAGAAAGTTATTCAACATTACTGTTGTTTTAATCTAAATTGTTAGATTTTACTGTTGCTTTCAATAGAATTTAGTTATTACCATTTCATTTTACAAAGTGCTATGTCTGTTCATCATAATATATATAAATATATATATATGAATATATATATATATATATATATATATATATATATATATATATATATATATATATATATATATATATATAGACACGGAAAAAAATTAAAATTCTTTATTGGACCTCTCGTGGTTATAATACATATTTTATTCTTATCACGTGTTTGCTTTCGTCATCTTCATACACATACACGCATATGCATACATATATGTATGCATATAAATATACATATATATATATATATATATATATATAGAAACAAATAGATATATATATATATATATATATATATATATATATATTATATATATATATAAACAAATAAATATATATATATATATATATATATATATATATATATATGTATATATATATATATATATATATATATATATATATATATATATATATAAACAAATATATATATATATATATATATATATATATATATATATATATATATATATATATATATGTATATATATGTATATATATATATATAAAAACAAATAAATAAATAAATATATATATATATATAATCAAATAAATATATATATATATATATATATATATATATATATATATATAGATAGATAGATAAACAAATAAATAAATAAATATATATATATATATATATATATATATATATATATGTATATATATATAAACAAATAAATAAATAAATATGTATATATATATATGTGTATATATATAAATATATATGTATATATATAAACAAATATATATATATATATATATATATATATATTATATATATATATATATATAAATGTGTGTGTGTGTGTGTGTGTGTGGGTGTATATATACAGTATGTGTGTATGTGTATGAGGATTTAATCAAACAAAAAGTGATCATAACATTTTATTCTTTTGTGGCATTGTTATTAGGAAACTTGAGACAATAATGTATGTTCAGCTTTGAAGTTGAAGGTTTCATGTTCACAGTAATATTCTTTAAACCTTTAAACTATTTTTATTATTATCAAGTTTTTTTTATCTCTCTTGAGTTTTTCAAGTTTTCCTCTCTCTCTCTCTCTCTCTCTCTCTCTCTCTCTCTCTCTCTCTCTCTCTCTCTCTCTCTCTCTCTCTCTCTCTCTCTCTCTCACTCTCTCTCTCTCTCTCTAGTGCCCTTGGCATGGGCTAGTAGATTAGCGGAAATTGGTGAAATTCATCGGGTGGAATGTGTGGTCATTGACATAGTTTTCTGTCTATTATTATTTGCTGACCGTAAATCCAGAAAAATATTAAAAACGCCACGAAATAAATCAAGTTCGGAACACTGAAGATATTTGAAGTAGTTATTTCCAAAAGAATGATGAAATTTACTCACGGAAGAATTCAATTTGTGTGTGAAACTGTCGAAGTGTCACGCTGTCACAGTTACTTGTTATTCGGGTATTCCATCGATTCAACCTTGAAACTGTCGAAGATTCAGGTTTTTTTCCACTGGCCATTATGTGAGTTCCTCTCTCTCTCTCTCTCTCTCTCTCTCTCTCTCTCTCTCTCTCTCTCTCTCTCTCTCTCTCTCTCGTATTTTCACCCGAAGTTTCATACTGATATGTGTCATACATAAGAGTCATCTATTCCTTGTCTCTGAAGAGCTTTCGTTACTACTGAAGTATTAACAGAATCAAAAGCTTTCTTATTAAAAATCATTTCTTTCTTCAGTTACTTTATTGATATCTCTACTTGCTTACTGCTTTTTAAATCATCACAATAAAAACAACAAATGCAGCCGTTTCTAGTCCATTGCAGGACAAAGACCTCAGAAATGTCCTTATTCAAGTCTTGGGTTTGGACAGTTTTCATAACCACACTGGCCAGTTTGGATTTGTGATGGTGGGTGCTTTCGTCCGTTTACTCACCGCAAACCATCCTAGTATGGGATTCCCTGACTATTACAGATTTGCTGATCATGGTGATACACAAAAACATTTCACAAAATATAGGTATCCCCTCTCAGAAAGGGTTACTATTATAAATAGCCCAAAATTAGACTTAAATAATATCCCTTTTTATAGTTATTTGAAGTAGTAGTAGTAGTAGAAGTAGTAGTAGTAGTAGTAGTAGTAGTAGTAGTAGTAGTAGCATCTTTATTATTATTTCCATTAGTTTTTTTATTTTTTATATATACATTAATTAGAATTTCTTTTATAGTTACAAAATTACTCACAACACAATACAATGTTTTCCCATCATAAGGCTCAATACTGCACAGTATTCTAGACATCAGTCTATCCTTATAGTTTATATATGACAGATCTATTTTATCGTTGTTACTTATCTTAGAAAATATTTTTCAATTATTCATTACTCCTTGTGTTTTATTTATTTCGTTATTTCCATTCCCCTCCAAGCTATTTTTCTATGTTGGAGCCCCTGAGCTTATAGCATCCTGATTTTTAAACCATGGAAGTAGAATAGCTAACAACAACAACAACAAAAAATATAATAATAATAATAATAATAATAATAATAATAATAATAATAATAATAATAATAATAATAATAATAATAATAATAATAATAATTCGAAACATAACCTTTTTGTCTGAAGAAAACTCCTTAAACTATATCTAGTCAACCTAACATGACCTCTCACCTTAAATCTTACACTAACAAAACCCTCCACCTTAAAAAAAGCATCACCTTAAACCTTCCCTTAAAAACACAGCACAGGGATATCAGAATTGACCAGAGCCTCGACTCTAATTAAGCTACTATACATATCCCTATCCCTATCCCTATCCCTATCCCTATACGTCCCAGATAGGGCTCGCTAATAAAATGCCCTCTACATGTGTTGACTTTCAGCTGGCTTTGCAATCAAGCTCGCCTGGTTGAAGTTACGTGGACGCTTACCTTTGAACTTTGGATAAGCAATAATCTGATTTGAGATGCGGCCCTCTACTACTGCCCTCTATTGGAACTGGCGGAGTAGTATGATAATGATGAAATTGATTATAGTAAGTTTGGTTTTACGAAAGTAATGGTGTTTATTATTATTATTATTATTATTATTATTATTATTATTATTATTTTTATTATTATTTAATGAGGAAATGAAACCCGTTGCGTGTACGTACAATGGTTTTTTTAACATTAATATGATGAATGAAGTTATTTTGCTGCTTTTGTTTAGAATATGTGTTTTATGATTATGACACTTTGATTTCTTTCTTATTAATTTCATTTATTTATCTATTTATATATCCGTTTATTTGTTTATTAGTAGGATTTCGTCAAAACTACTTTCCGAATCAACATTGTACTTAGCCATATTTACTGCCAGCATGTGAAAAAGGGAGCACTCAACTCGTAGAATTATGTTTCACATTCATTCATAATCAAAATATGAAATATGGAGAGCATGGTCCGTAGATTGTGGTAAACTGATGACAATATTAATTCCAGCATAGCAAATGATAGAAATAAAAATGGCAAAACCCAATATATTCATATCACATCTGAGCAACCTTTGGAAACTCACAAAACGAATTATTTCAGCTAAACAGAATTATCCAGAGTAATAAATTATAGGAATTAATTTCCCCTGAACTCTATCGGATGAGGAAATCCTATTTAGGATAAAAGCTAATCCGTGTTGCTTGAAAAATCTTGCTGTTAAGTTATTCTGTGTACTCCCAAAGGCTCTATTGATTTGGAGGATGTTGTGCAAATAGAATGATATATCACCTGTGGCTCTTCTCTGAAATACAGCTCAAAGAGCAGTCTCGGTTTAACAGTTAGTTGCTGGATATTTGTATCTTCAAATAAACCTTATGGCCATTTTGGGAAGGTTCTCATATATATATATATATATATATATATATATATATATATATATATATATATATATATATATATATATATATATATATATATATATATATATATATTTAACAATCATTAAATAACGAATGATAAAATGTAAGACAACATAGTAATTTGGTGTATTATTAATACAATTCTTTTACAAATTTATTCAATTATGCTTCTCATAAACAAACATGATTAAGGTTCTACCAAGTATAGCTGCAGATATATAGACCACTATCAGACATCATCACCATCAGACACTATCATCAACAGACACCAGTGCCATCGTACACCATCGCCATCGAACACTGTCACAATCGGACACCATCGTCGTCAGACATCATCACCATAGGACACTATCACCATTGGCACCATCATTATTATACAACATCACTATCAGGCACAATCACTATCAGACACCAAAACCATCAGACACAATCACTATCAGACAGTATCACCATCAGGCACCATCATGATCAGACAACACCATTATTAGACACCATCACCCTCAGACGTCATCACCATCAGACACTATCCGTATCATATACCATCACCATCAGACACCATTACTATCAAAAACCATCTCTATCAGACTCCATCACTATCAGAAAACTTCACTATCAGACATCATTAATATCAGAAACCATCTCTATCAGACACCATCACCATCAGAAAACATCACTATCAGACACCATTACTATCGGACACCATCTCTATCAGACTCTATCACTATCAGAGAACTTTACCATCTGACACCACTACTATCAGAAACCATATCTATCAGACACCATCACTATCAGAAAACATCAGCATCAGACACCATTACTATCAGACACCATTACTTTCAAACACCATCCCTATCAGACACCGTTACTATCAGACGCCATTTCTATCGGACACCATCTCTATCAGACACCATCTCTATCAGACACAATCATTATCAGATAACATCGCCATCAGACACCATTGCTATCTGACACCACCAATATCAGGCACCACCACTATCAGGCACCATCATCATCAGACATCTCTATCAGGAACCATTATTACCAGACATCCCATTCAGACACCATCTCAATCGGATACCATTACTATTAGTCACCATCACTATCATACACCATCTCTAAAAGGCACCATTATTATCAGACATCCAAATCAGAGACCATCCCAATCAGACACCATCTCGATCGGACACTATTACTATCAGACACCATCACTTCAGGCACCATCACTATCGGGACACCATTCCAAGTAGACACCATCTAAATCAGACACAATCCAGATCGGAAACCATCACTATCAAGCACCATCACCCCCACGAAAAATATGCATTTCGTTAGTGGAAATGTCATGTGTTATTGACTCTCTCTCTCTCTCTCTCTCTCTCTCTCTCTCTCTCTCTCTCTCTCTCTCTCTCTCTCTCTCTCTCTCTCTCTCTGTACCTTCGTAAAGCATTCTTCACTTTAGTGATATTTTTGTCTGAAGTACTATATTTAGAATTAATGTTCATTACCCCCAGCCATCTCTCTCTCTCTCTCTCTCTCTCTCTCTCTCTCTCTCTCTCTCTCTCTCTCTCTCTCTCTCTCTCAGTGTACCTACGTAAAGCATTCTTAGCTTTAGTGATAATTTTGTGTGATGCATATTTATAATTTTTTATGCTTTCATTACACCAACCCCCCCCCCTCTCTCTCTCTCTCTTTCTCTCTCTCTCTCTCTCTCTCTCTCTCTCTCTCTCTCTCCTCTCTCTCTCTCTCTCTCTCTCTCTCTGTACCTACGTAAAGCATTTTTCACTTTAGTGGTAGTTTTGTCCAAGCAGTACTATATTTAGAATTTCTTTATGCTTTCGTTATTCCCGCCACCCCCCCCCCCCTCTCTCTCTCTCTCTCTCTCTCTCTCTCTCTCTCTCCTCTTTCTCCTCTCTCTCTCTCTCTCTCTCTCTCTCTCTCTCCTCTCTCTCTCCTCTCTCTCTCCTCTCTCTCTCTCTCTCAGTGTACCTAGGTAAAGCATTCTTCGTTTTAGTGATATTTTTGTCTGAAGCACCATATTTAGAAAATTTTTATGCTTTCATTACACCCCCCCCTCTCTCTCTCTCTCTCTCTCTCTCTCTCTCTCTCTCTCTCTCTCTCTCTCTCTCCTCTCTCTCTCTCTCTCTCTCTCTCTATCTGCCTGCTATCTGACAGAGTCCGGATGTCTATTGAGTTTCCCTGTTCTTTTTTTCCTCGCATAAACGGACATGTCCGTTGTACAAAAACTGACTGTTCCAGTACAATTGTTTCATCAATGTTGATTTTGTCGTTGTTTTAGTTGTTCCACTGATGCTTTCGTTCGAGTATTTGCTCATTGGTTTTTATCATGTTTGTCTGCGTTTGTTTGTGTTTGCTCATTGTGTTTGTAAAGATTTAATGGTGTTGTTAACCTGGTTATGTATCTTTATGCAATGAATAAATAGGGCTACAAAATACACGTATCTAGCCTAGGCCCTCAGAAAAAGAGAAGGATGCAGTTTTTTCCCTCTATTTCAAGTCTTTGGAATAGTTTACCGGTAGTGGGATAGTGCGTTCATTGTACCTTATGCGACAATCAGTAGGCATTACTAGCTGTCCTTGGTTTATAGCCTTCTGTCCCCCCACCCCTCCCCACCATTCATGTCTCGTTCCTTCCTTTTTTTTCTGTCTAAACTATTAAAATTATTAATACATAGTAAAAACCCTGTGATCCCCCCCCCCCACCCCACCACCACCACCCAGCTGAACCTAGACTCTATCAGGCCTCACTGGCCCAGCGCCAAGATTGTTTAGCCCAAATTAATCACTCCACTCCTACTTCTGATTTTCCTCTGCTTATAACCTTCCCTAATTGAAGAGGCAGGATGTCTTATTGTACCTTCCTCTCCCCTCTTCTTGGATTGTTTGGGTTTGAATTAGAAAAGGTCACTGGGTTGCCCATCCCTTCGGCCTTCTTTATCATGCCCAATTTTTATTATTATTTGTGGTTAATTTGTAATCCTTTTCAAAGTAATCAATTCCATTATATAAACCGAGAATCATGAAGTTTTTTTTTAACAATGTTATTTATTAAAAGTTTCCCTGGATTCCTTTTAAAATAGTTGTTTATCATTTATGGAATAGTTACAAATTTCGTCCTTGAATGTTAATTTTCTTGAATAAAGCGCACAAATGCCTCAAAGAATTACAGCAATTTTGATATTCCACACGAAAAGAAATCCATTCTAAAATTCTCAGAAAAAAAAAATAATTATGATATTTAAAGTATTTAATGAAATTTGATAATATATAAACCTGCCTAAACATAAGTAATATTTCCTTATTACTTCCTTACAAAATCTCCAATACATACCCTCTTTGAAAATTATCAAATCCCCTAAATGTGAAATTTGAAAAATAAAGACAGTTAGATTCTCTTGATTGTGACTCCATAATAGTCAAAATAACGTCCCTTACAAAAGCTAGAGATTCACTTGATTCTGTCTCTGAAATGGTCAAAATATCATCCTTTGAAAAAAAATCAGATTTACTTGATTCTTACTTTAAAAGTCAAAATAACGTTCATTAAATAGCTAGAGACTCACTTGATTCTGACTCTAAACTGGTCAAAATAACGTTATTTAAAAAAGTCGGAGATTCATTTGATTCTGATTTAAAAGATAAAATAATGTTCATTATAAAGCTAGAGACTCGGTTGATTCTAACTTTACAGGGATCAAAATAAAGTCCATTAAAAAAAAGATAGAGACTCAGTTAATTCTGACTCCAAAATGGTCAAAATAACGCCCCTTAAAAATCTAAAGATTCACTTGATTGGGACTCTAAAATGGTAAAAATAACGTTCTTAAATAAGATAGATATTCGCTTGATTCCGTTTCCAAAATTGACAAAATAACGTCCTTTTTCAAAATCTAGAGATTCGTTTGATACTGGCTCTAAAATGGTCAAAATAACGTCCCTTACAAAAGCTAGAGATTCATTTAATGCCGACTACAAAATGGTCAAAATAACGTCCCTTACAAAAGCTAGATATCACTTGATTCTGACTTTGAGGTGGTCAAAATAATGTCCATTGAAAAAGCTAGAGATTTACTTGATTCTTACCCTCCAATAGTAAAAATAACATCCCTTAAAATAACTAGGGATTCACTTGATTACAACTTTTCAATGGTCAAAATAACATCCCATAAAAAAGCTCTTTAAAAGAGCTAGAGATTCACTTGATTTCAGCTCTTAAATGGATAATATAACATGCCATAAAAAAGCCATAGATTCTCTTAATTCTGACCCTAAAATTGTCAAAATAATGTCCTTTAAAAAAGAAAAAAAAACAGAAATAAGACAGTTGTAACCCTTGAAAAGATTTCCTTACTCTGAATTTAAAACCTGAATGCAAAGCTTTCTTGTTCCTAACTTCACTACTTTCCTCCTTAAAGCTTTATAACGCCATAAGGACCCACAAATGACTCCGTCGCCTGTTCACAATGGGTCCTTTGTGTTCTTCTTTGCCACTCAGCCGGAAACAGAAATATTCCGGAGACATTAAAAAAAAATTATTATGGAGAATATTCCACTGAAGAAAGAAAAGAACTAACATGGCTCTTTGTGGGGATTTGACATGACTGTACTGTACGTTTTACAGTGTAATATCATCCACCAATTTCAATATAATAAGAGATTTACATAACTGTAACAACCCTTTTTCACCTGTACGTTTTGTCTTGAAATTGGTCTAAATAATTGTAATGTGTGCATAAATATATGTACAGTTGCACACAGAAATTCCTTGGTGCACTCCGAGAAAATGCACCCTCTCACACTCTACTGCACGGAGAGGTCCTACGTGAAACCCTGCCCATCACTGATGCGCTATATCCCTACACTGTTTGGTTACTCGATGCGCAGTAACGGTGTGACAGTATGCGCATCCTCAGGGCGTGGTGTGCCAAGAATTCTTGTGTCCAACTGTACAAGCAAACGATTCCTATCTGGACATAGTTGTTAAGGCAGGCTTATTCAGCTGGTTGCAATATCTTGGAGGAAAATAGGTTATAATTGTGACTTAAAATAGCCTCCTGGCTAGTACTGTGGTAACATGTTTGCCTAGCGTTCGCATGGCAGCAGATCGATCCTAGCCCGGGACTGTTAGTTTAAGCTGTTTACTGGGGATACTACTGTTGTTCTTGGGCACCACAGTGGGGATTGAGTGGGCTTGCCCGGCTGACGTTCCGGTGAGCATCAATTCTGATGATACCAGACTCCTTCAACCTTTAACCTTAAACATTCATACTTTAACTGCTGAATCGTAATTCGTCCCATTTTATAGTAGCGTTTTACATTTCTCGGTAGATGTATCTATGCAGTTGGATCATCCATAGGACATCGAACCCATCAACAAACTCTGCATTATTAGTGTTGTGGTAGCCCATTGGAAACGTCCCTGTCTTGCAATCAGCTTGACTAGAGTTAGAGGCCCACTCAGTCTTGATAGTTTCTAGTAGAGTTTCCAACCTCACTGTGCTTGTGAGCTAAGAATGGCGGGTTTAAAGTCTATCTGCTGAGTCATCAGCAACACTTGCCTGGCCCTCCTTGGTCCTACCTTGAGTATAGAGGGCGCTGATCATAACCATATATGGTCAGTTTCAAGGGCATTGTCACTGTCCCTTGCCTCTGCCTTTCATTACCGACCTTGCCAAAACATTCGCTAATGCCTTTCATGCTTTATCAGTTTCAAATTGGGTAATATACAAATTCTTGCCTAACCCAGAAATTTTTATGAAAAATCAATTAATTTCCTCTTAGGTCTACGAACTCTAGGCAGAGAAAATTCCATAAAAAAGAGGCATCTGACTTATTTGGAAAAAAAAGAGAATGATAAAATTATCATTAAACAACCAAGTGTTACAGCCTTGCCAATAAGCTATAATTACGGTGATGATTTGATTTAGATTTTAATTGCAAAACCTGAATTCGATATGAAATTTGATCAAAACCAGGATAAGTGTGAACTATTAGCTCTTTTATTATTTTTCAGTAATAAGATTAAAAATCCTAAAAACATGATAACGAGACGGTGGGAAAGAATTATAACTTACTCCAATTTTGCCTTCATATTTTTCGTAATAAAATTATATCACTGAGAATTAGAAAAAGGAAACCTTTATATTATATAATTGTACAAATTTTTCGAGAATTTTATTTTTTCCTTACGTAATTCTTTACTTCTCGTGATTTCATTTTATAAAAAAGATTTAATATCACATAATACCCCAAACCTTGCTTTGGAATTTTAAAGAGGATACTGTATCTTTATCATTTATAAAATAAGACTTTCCATAGATTTGAAATCTATGAAGATACAGTTTTCAAAGCGGAAAATTCATGTCTGTCTCGGTCTTGACTTTCAATTATACATATTGAAGGAAAAGAAAGACTTTTTCCTTGACTTGACTGTTATCTATAGAATAGAGAAAATTAAATTCCTCAAGAGATTTCTCCTTACTACATCCGGCAGGGAGGTTATATTTCTTTTTTTTTTTTATTTATATCTATATTTATTTCTTTGCTTATTTATCTGTTTGTTTGTTCGTAGGACTACATCAAAACTTGTTTTCGGATTTACGCAAAATTTTAATATTTGGAGGTTTTTTTTTTTAGGAGATCCAGATCAAGATTATTATTATTATTATTATTATTATTATTATTGATGTCAGGATATGAAAAAGGGAAAGCTTGATCCGTAGACTTGAGTAAATTATTGACCGGGGGATGACGGAGGTCTGAAATCTGAAATTGCTCTTTGTACATATTTTTCATATCTAAAACATTGCGATAAATATTAGAGAGCAGTTTATTTGTTTAAATTTTTGTTTATATTAAGATTAAGCTGGATTTTCCTTACAACTTAACATGAATAGTTATGAAACATCACAGAAATTAAATGAGAATTTACTCATTTTCGTAGGCCCGTGAGAGTCAAGGGTAAGCGACCAAAGTTAATGGTCTTGCCCAAGCTGTAATGGACCTTAATGAGAATTGAACGTCAACAGAGCGAGATTAGCTGTTATGCAGTGTGGTTTCTGGTGTTGGTTTGCGGACGCTGATCTGTGTAAAGGCATCTTACACGGTCGACGAACCAACAGACAAGTGTTTGAAGTGATGCTCGAACGTGCGAACGGGGTAGTAGGTTGTCGAACACGTTTGTCGAAGGGTTCGAAGCAAGTCTGTTCTCACTTAACTATAGTTGGCGGGGATTCATTGTCCACTAACCTCGTGCATTTGTGGCTGACTCCACCTCTTTGAACCGTTTGACAAGCAGGTTCGACAACCGGATTCTATGAACCATTCGACCGTGTAAACCCCGCTTAATCTATCGGACTGGATGATGCTTCATTTGGCTGACCGAGAGTCAATCGAACACACAGCATTTGAAAATCCAAAACAAAAAATTCAAAATGAAGAATAAAAGAGAATTTTAGTAAACATGTGTGTAACTATGCACGTGATTATGTAGTTGTGGGGAAACGTATACATTATTATGAGGTTTCTAGGAATACAAGATCCAATATAGCAGTTTCTATTCCACTGCAGGAAAATGGCCTCAGACATGTCAACTTATGTCTGGGGTTAGGCCAGCCTACATCACCCTGCTTGCCAATGCGGATTGGTGATGGTGGGATATTTTTGTCTGATCGCTCACAGCAAACCAACCTAGTATGAGTGCTGACTATTACAGCTCTGTTAGTAATGGCGACGCGTAAACCCTGTCACCCAGTTAAGTTATCCCCGCTCAGAAATGGTCACTGATATAGAATTTCATTAAATAGCATTATAAGGAAATAAAGATATCAGAAAGGGGTCTTTTCTGTTCCGATAGATATGAGATAAGGAAATGAACGATATCAAACAAGATCTCTCAAGTTTCAACATGTTGTGCTCTAAAGTTAAGAACAAACAAGCAAACTAGAGTTCTCCTCCTGTCATTTAAGTATACGAGAACACGCTTACTAATGTGGTGAATAGGCAGAGGCTCCCCTCCACCCATGGGAGAGTTGGGGCTTTGAGTAGGCTACATTTAACCTCATCTCGGGTAACCTACTTGGAGCGAACATTCCCTGAGGTCGGGATGGCAAATGTAAACGTCCATTTATTCCGAGAGAAAATCTCTCAGATGTCTTTGGCGTTACATAAGTACCTACTTAGCGAATTGGTATATTCTCTAGAGTCAAAGAAAAGAGTGCGTAGTTCTTAAAAAGTAAATGTTACTGCTTAAAAGCGCCTCTGATGGGAAGAGATGTCTCAGATAAAAATGCTTTTGTTGGTGGATGACGTCCAACAAGAACGATAATTATAATCTACCAATTAAAGGATCAATTCTCCAACAAGTTTTGTATTCCTATCTCTCCCAGATTCAAGATGAATATAAAACAACCTGGGCACAATAATAAAGGCCTGTATTAGCTGGTTTTTGCTTAGCAAAGCATATCGTGAATCCAACTAGACCCCTGTGCATAAACTACGAATCGAAATAAAATAAATTGATAAGACATTTTCAACTGAAGATGTTTAGAAGCCGCTAATGAATGACAGAAGTAAGGAACTGATAATGCCCTAGCAAGTAGGGCAATGCCCTAGATATTATTGTTTGAAAGTTGTGTGATTGATTTTATAAGTTAAAATGATACCAAAATGTGAGAGTACAAGTTTGGTTGATTAATTTACATTTATGGCACTGAATGGCCTTTGATGCCCAAGTGCTTGGCTTAAGGCCTAAATTTTATATTCAATTCAATGCCCTAGAAACTGACCATATATACATATGATGAACGTTCAAGGTCTCTTTCTACCCATGCTAGGACTAGTGAAGGCCATGTAATGCCTGCTGATGACTTAGCAGGAAACCTATTGCTCCACAAACCCGCCCCCACCCCCTCCTTAGCTCACAAGGATGTTGAGGTTGCTCAAACTACAAGAAACTATCGAGCTTGATTGGGATTCGAACCCCAGAACAGCAGATCGCCAGGCAGGGACGTTTCTGAACGTCCACCACAAACCCTTGTTATTGGTTTCGGAATTAAATGAAATTCTTATTTAAAAAAAAAAAAAAAAAAAAAAATGTTTACTCCTAAAGTGATGGCGGTGACCTATGTGGTAACGTCCCTTGGCTGGTAATCGCCAGACTGGGGTTCGAGTCCCGATCAAACTCTTTAATTCCTTTGGTCGATGGAACCTCACTATCCTTCTGAACTAAGGATTGGGGGTATGGGGGAGCTTATAGGTCTATCTGCTGAGTCACCAGCAGCCATTGCCTGGCCTTCCTTGGTGTTAGCTTGGATGGAAAAGGGGCTTGGGGTCTGATCTTATGCATATATGGTCAGTCTCTAGGGCATTGCCCTACTTGCTAGGACAATGCTACTGTCCCTTGCCTCTTGAGTAGATTGATATTGCTGATCAAAATGAAGTATGTTAATTGTAAATTATATCTTAGTGCCTTTGTAAGAAAATAATATATTAATAATGTCCTTTTTGTTCTGCTTATGAAATGTGAATATAATCAAAAGTTATATTTATGTGTTAGATGAAAACCTTTACTATGATAAGGCTATACTATTTCTAGCCATCCATACTAGGTTGGTTTGCTGTGAGCGATCATACGAAAATCTCTCACCATCACCAATATGCAGTAGCCAGCATGTTGATGAATTCTAGTTTGGGCTATCCATACTAGGTGGGTTTGCTGTGAGCGATCTTACGAAAATCTCTCACCATCACCAATAGGCAGTCGTCAGTTTGGTGATGAAAACTAGTCAATCCCCAGACATGAATATATATATCTGAGGCCTTTGTCTTGCATCGGACTAAAAACGGTTGCGTTTGTTGTTGTTGTTGTCTTCGGTCATTTGATGCGTAAAGTTTGCGATTTATTAAATCAGGGCAGTTATTAATGAGGCAATTAATCGTAATTTGTATCGGCCAGATTGTGCATTTATTAAAAATGACCAGCCATCTTTAATAATCTCCAATGTTTAGTGGTTAGTGTACTTGGTGTTGGTTACCTTTCCACCTGAACAAAGGAGTGCATGGAGAAATATTTTTCTCTCTTACTGATAAAAGATATTAAAGTCGTATCTTTTATATTTTTACATTATTGTTATCAAGGTCATCTCAAAGAGCTATTTAAAGAATAATTATGGGAGAAAACTGAAGTAGAGGATATTATAACAACTTGTAAGGAAAATAAATGGACATGGGCAGGACATATAGTGAGAATGTCAGATAATAGATGGATATTGAAAATAGCACAATGGAAGAATAACAGAATGAGTCCCTAGAGTTTGCAATAGAAGAAGGGCAAGGAAAATAAAACGAATATTGACAAGCTAGGAAAATTTGGTGGTATACACTGGCTTAGAAAGACCATAAAAAGACCTGAGGGGAAGGACATGTCTAAGGCCTTTGTCATGCAGTGGACTAACAACGGATGGTGATAATGATGATGATAATGCTATTAAAGTATAAACTGGAAGACATTTTTTTTTTTTGCGATGGAATTTTATGTTTAATTGTATCTTTTTTTCCGTTCGATGTGTTTGAATGTAAACTGATATTAGCTACTTAATGGAGACCTTTTACCATTTATCTAATCCCCTCATTAAATAGTTTTTAATCTTTAAACTTAAATTCATTTAAACATTTCAAATATTTTAAAGAAATACTTAATGTTATATATTGCATGAAACTATCATATCGTTTTATGAAATTCATAACTTGTAAAATCATTTAAAATCGCGTTGAAGTTAAAGAGTATTTGTTATTGGATCAGCGCCCACACTGAGCAGCTAATGGGCCATCATGAGTCAGGAATGTTGAACATCCAGTGAAAAAACATACAACAAATTCTCTATCAAACCTTTTATTGTCACTCAACAATCTCCATAGAAGCTTGGCTATTTATTTGCAAACATCTCCCTACTAATATCCAGTCATTATCGTCTGTCTCACTTATCAAAAGATTAACTCTGCCTCCAAGGAAAATTTATACACTGCCACGATTCAACTTGGTACAGTTTCCCCCTCTGGAAACGAGACCTCGTCCTGTTTAGAAAACGAGATTCGAATGACAGAGAAGGGAAAAGAGATTTGAATGCCATTAAGATTAAAGCAGAGTATCATGAGAGTGCGTTAGGAGGGGCGAATGTTTTGAATTTTTAGTTGCATATCTTTCTCTTTTTGTTTCTCGACTTCTGCTCTTCGTCTCTTTTTAATGGGAGCAACTTCCATGGTACAGAGGCTATGGTACTACCCAAGACTAAAGAACAATGGTTTGATTTTGGAGTGTCCTTTTCCTAGAAGAGCTGCTTACCATAGCTAAAGAGTCTTCTATTTCTATTTGGTGGTCGTTTTGATGCTTTCAAGGGCAGGAATCCAACAACCCCAACTCGACCCTTCCTCTAGATGAGATCCTCTATTAGTCAAATGTACAGTTGGACACAGGAATTCCTGGTACACCTTGCTCTGAGGAATTGCACTTCGTACTACCCTTACTGCGCGGTGGTAATTGTTTAGCCCTGTTCACCACCTCTGCCATCTCTCCCTACACTGTTTTGTTTACTCGTTGCGAAGTAAGGGTATAACAGGGTGCACTTGTCCAAAGCAAGGTGTGGTTTAGTTAAATTCACTTAATAATTAACAAATATCCTCCTTCAACTTCCTTTGCCAATAGTCATGATTATTATCCATATCCTGTTTAAAGTTATAGAAAACTAGACCTTGTTGTAGTACCTCCCAGGCCACCTCTCCCCCTCTTCACATTCTGGAAATGAATTTCACTCTGGTCACTTGTGTCTCTCCATTTTCTAGTAAGCTTTGGAAGGTTCTTTCTGCTTGTTTTCCTGTTTATGACTCTTGTGTTTTTAAGGGGCTGAAAATCTTTTATTTCTCTGCTGATCTCCTCTCTCCTTCCTTCCCTTGCTATCTCCACATGTTCTTCAGGTCTGGGCTAGAAAGGGGCTTGAGGCTGCCATATCCATTTTACCTTGCTGCTTTGAAAAATTGAGGTCAAATCACCAAGGACATGTTGGTATTAAATTATTAGAATATGGAAGCTTATACTGTATATATATATATATATATATATATATATATATATATATATATATATATATATATATATATATATATATATATATATATATATATATATATATATACATGAGAAAAACCGTGAGTAAAGAGTACCTCAGTTTAGTGGTAGAACAGTTCAGAGATTTAGAGTACGATTATACAAACACTATTTATTAGATTTTCATTCATCCTTCAGCACTCAGTTAAATTGTTGCTCTTATTTCGCAAAGTCAGTTCCGAGGAAATAAACGCTCGGCAGCTCTCCAAAATGGCCCCCAAAAGTTACCAGAAGTTTTTTTTAAATCACTTTGAACTTTTTCTTTCGCCAACTCCTTTTGTCTCCAGTACAAATGGCGAATTTCATTTTGTTTGGCAAATTCGAGGAATCCCAAAGTTTTAACGTAATTAACGTCCTTCGAAACTTTGTCTTGCAATGAGCAACATTGTTTTTTAAAAAGCGTTAGAAAATTGTCGTCAGCCTCGGCAACTGTTTTCTATGTAGGCCAATCAGTGACTTTTACGGGCTACCAGTAAGCCTTTTTTTTATCTAACATCTTTGCTGACTACATTTTGCTAAGGATCAATCGTTGTTTCACGTAAAGGTAAATTGAAACCTTTTCGCCTTGGGAATATCAGAGCAAATTAAACCATTTGCCAGAAAGCTGATAATTTTACTTGTTATTAGTCCTTTTAGTAGAGAAAAATAAGAAAAATACTTTATTTACTCATTCAATCATTGAATCTCGTAAGATGCCCGATAGTATTTTATTGGACTTTGATTTTGGATTTGAAAGTGACTCACACTTTTTTTTTTTCTGAAATTGGATAGTGTTTTTGGTGTGAAGATGAATTGAAAATTGCTATTTTATGCATGGCCAATCACGAGGACTGTCACTCGTTGTACGAGAAGCAATTTTCTGAAGTTGAATTTTTCCGGATTTAAAATATATTTTATGAAGAGAAATCTGGGATATCTGTAATAGAAACCCTATCACTTTCCTTCTTATTTTATATATTGTATATTTTTATTTCTATTTTCTTTATTTGCGTTGATAAGAGTACGTACTTGGTTTATTATCATTATTATTATTATTATTATTATTATTAGCTAAGCTACAACCCTAGTTGGAAAAGCAAGATGCTACAAGTCTAGGGGCACCAACAGGGAAAAATAGGCCAGTGAGGAGGGAAACAAGGAAATAAGAAAAGTAATTAACAAGTAAAATACAATACCCCCAAGAACAGGAACAACACCAACATGAATAATATACAATAATTAATTTAACCAAATAACAGGAAGAGAAATTAGATGGAATAGTGTCCCAAGTGTACCCTCAAGCAAGAGAACTCTACCCCAAGACAGTGGAAGACCATGGTACAAAGGCTAGGGCACTACCCAAGACTAGAAAACAATGGTTTGATTTTGGAGTGTCCTTCTCCTAGAAGAGCTGCTTACCATAGGTAAAGAGTCTCTTTTACAATTAGCAAGTGAAAAGTGGCTACTGAAAAATCACAGTGTAGTAGTTATCCCCTAGAGAGAAGAACTGTTTGGTAATCTCAGTGTTGTGGGGTGTATGAGGACAGAGGAGAATATGTAAAGAATAGGCCTGACTA
>NC_090749.1:66339615-66342115 GCF_036898095.1 Palaemon carinicauda
GTGTGTGTTCGTGTGTATGTGTGTGCGTATAGTTAAATATTTGTGTTTAAATTGCATAGCTATAAAATTTGCGCCGTAATTTACATAAATGCACACATTTTTTCCACTAGTCTTTTATCATTTATTTATTTACTTCCTTTGTTGTATATATATATATATATATATCCACTTAGAAAAGGATACATACACACAAATGTATATATGTATATATATATATATATATATACATATATATTTATATATATATATATATATATATGTATATATATATATATATATATATGTGTGTGTGTGTGTGTGTGTATGTATCCTTTGCCGAGTGGAGATACTTTAACGTGGTGAAATGGTTTGTATATCGCCATGATGGTACTAGTCAGGGCCACTTGTACTACTATGAGATTCAGGGCCTTTGTAACACAGTTTTTTCGCAATATTTTTTTATCTATGAATTTCATAAATATAACGCTTCTTCAGAATGCACATTATATCTACACATAAATTTTGACTATATTCTGCATTACGTAAGTTGAATAAATTTGGTACTTATAATGTAAAATTGACGTTTTTTGAAGACGGCCCAACTTACTCAGAGAAAAGGTTTCGAACGCACTCGTTACGTAACTTATGACGGCATTTCTTCCCTCTTTCTCCATCGATGATTGGCTATACGTAACGAAGGCTATACCTCTGCCAACAATGACACAAAAGTTTAAATAAAAACAAAGTAGTACAGCTTTATGAAATCTGAAACCTCTCCACAGATAATTGTCATAATGAACAAACCAACAAAATATGTTAATAAATACAAAAACACTTCGATTATTAACTTAACTCCCAAAATAAGTTTCCTAAGAAATTACAGTCTACTTTATAGGTCACAATCAGATTGACAAGGTGTAGGGAATAGTTGGTAATTTCCCAAAACGTAGTAGACAAGCTTGATTTGATAACTGCTATATCCAATGTCAAGCAGTTTTTATTTATTGTCTATCTACCTACCTATTTACTGTAAGAAAAAGAAATAGCCGGTACCGTATTTTGGCTTTAAACCTTCACCAAGAATGATGACTTCATGAGGCTCCACCCACTTTGGCCGCGTTACAATACAGGATAACACTGAAGGCTATCATGGGCATTGTTGGGTCGGAAAATTTAAATTCTGGCTATAAAAACTCATTTCTAGAGTAGTTGTAAGAAGTGCTAAATGATCCTCAAGGATCCCAGCAGTTGGCCTAAACGTTTAATTCATGTATACTACTGTTGCGGCACTACTGCTACAGTAGTATTACTACGCTAGCACAGATACCCCACCCACATTTATGTATCGTTCCGCCATTCATAAGTCTTTGTAGTGTTTTTTCACTGTGCAATAAGCCATGGCGTCCTCAGAAATTAAGTTTAACATTAGATGATAGGTTATTTCATTAAGCTGTCAAATTATGGCAACTGGGTATATTATTGCCGATGTTAAAGCTAAAGATAAAGTATGGTATCATTCCTTCATTGCACTATCATCTTTACTACTATTTGTTTTACTACATGTAGTAATTATTTTAAAGGATAAATGAATTATATTCTCTTTACTTCAATAAATTCCCATTAGATGTACAAATAAAACTCCTAAAACTATTCATGATGTATTTACAAAATGCAGTCATGCCCAAAACATAGCCAACACGGTCGTACGTCATAAGAAGAAGAAAAAATATTGTATTGGATGATCCGTTGGTCTGCTGGAGAGTTTAGCACAAAATTCTTATTTTAACAAAAATAGTCATATAAAGACTGTTTACATACAATCTTTCTCTTTCTCTCTCTCTTGGTGGCATACGAATAGTTAATGGCAATGTTCAAAAGCCTGAATGACATTACAAGTATTATAACCATGTTACGCTACATACATATCAGACCATAAACATTGGATTTAAACTAGAAACTGAATAATTACCTATTCAGGCTATAGTAAATATGGCCACGGGCTTTCTCTTGACTGTATAAAGTTGCAAGTCGTAAGACAAATGCAGTTTTGCAACCACGAGGGCAATTCCAAATCCTGTTAGCCATTCTTGACTGTTATGGGTTTCAGAGCCGATAGAACAAGGTGAATGGGTGTCTAGTGGATGGGCGGGGCAAAATTTTGTCAAATGGTGTTTACATTGCTTACGTAATGAATGTTTTCGACTCTTGGCTCGTTATGACTGGCCATGGCGTCGGCTAGAGCATTTTTACTCTATAAAAATTAAAAGTATCGGGTTTAGATTATTGATAATGCTGACAAAATTTGTGTGGTTGTAAAATATACATATGTCAACTTTCAGCTACATCCGATGCTTTGATAAGGAGCAAAGTTCAAAAAACCGTGTTACAGAGGCCCTGAATCTCATAGTAGGTTGCTTTGCTGTGAGCGATCTGAAAAGAGGCCAAACCCCTGACATGAATGAGGGGAGGACATGTCTGAGCTTTTGTCTTACCGTGCACTAGAAACGGAGTTAAGATCTTT
>NC_090749.1:66347115-66360687 GCF_036898095.1 Palaemon carinicauda
ATTTTTGAAACATTCTTCTTATTCAATATCACAAAGAAAAAATTTATTTTAAGTTTTCAAGAATTTTACCCTCATACCGCTAGGAATTTTTTATTTTCAAAGGTTTCAATATTTTGGATAGTGTTCTATATGGTTTTCAGAAGCTGGATCTCATCTTGAATTGTTAGTAAAAAACCTGAGATCCTGTCATTTTCTTCTCCTTGATACCTTAGCGTGGTGAAAAGACTTCTTATCGATATGATCAGTAAAGCTGTACTAGTCAGGGCCACCCAAAATAGGTTTGTTTGCTGTGAGGGATCAGACGAAAATCTCCTACCATCACGAATCCGCACTGGCTACCGTAGTGATGAAAATGGCCAAACTCCAGACATGACTAAGGGCGTATCTGAGGCCTTTGTCCTGCAGTTGACTTGAAACGGCTGCATTTATTCTTTCTGTTAAGAATATTAAACTTTGACACTGTCTTCCCGTTAACTCATAAATATTTTTCATAATTCTAAAACCCACAAGAGTATACTATCTTCACTAAATTACAAATCTTGCCATCTCTTTGAAGGGCTCATCCCTATACGGTATTCTGAAAGAAATAATTGTAGAGTTCAAAAATCGATAATTTTGTTTTATTCAGCACATGGGTATGTTTCGTTTATCTATCAATGCTCTTTATCTTTTTTTACTTGGTTTTCGTTATTCTTTTTTTATTTCTTGTTTAATTTTTTCATACATTTCGTACATTATTGAGAACCCAGGAATTGGATGTTTTACAACTGGGATTGTAGCTCGACTTGTAAAAATAATAATAAAAATTATGATTATGAAAATTATTATTATTTTTTTTTTAATATGATTGTTCACGATTATTATTATTATTATTATTATTATTATTATTATTATTATTATTATTATTATTATTATTATTGTTGTTGTTTTTATTATTATTATTATCATTGATGTTGTTGTTGTTGCTGTTTTGTCTATTGGGAAGGGAACGTGGGGTTAATATTCTATGTGTAGGCCTTTTTACTGGGTGATGAGAACAATGTTTAGTCTCAACAGAAGATCAAGATAGCATTTACCGAGCTATATATTAGAAACGCTACATTGTGTCCAAGACATGGCCTATATGATCTGTCATCTTTTTGCTCTGTTGATTCATTTGAGATTAAGGAATTCATTTATTAACAATCTGCTGCTGCTGGTGAGATAGACTATGTTAAATTGGCCTTTTTACTTTTTGAAATATGAATGAGACAGTAACAGGGAATTAGGTATTATACCTTTTAAGTCTTCTACTGTTGTTGATAAATTTTAATTTTGAGAAAAAACCATAAACTTGAATCTATCTCGAGTATGATTTTGACCCCCATCTCAAGTATGATTTTGACACCCCCCCCCCCATATATAGTTTTACCTCATGTCAAGTATGATTTTGACACTCATCTCAATTATGATTTTGGCCCCCATCTCATATATGTTTTTGTCCCCATCTCAAGTATGTTTTTGATCCTCATCTCGCTTATGTTTTTTACCCCCATCTCATATGTTTTTGACCCCTATCTCATATATGTTTTTGACCCCCATCTCAAGTATGATTTTGACCCCTTTTCAAGGTTTTTTACCCCATCTCAAGTATGTTTTTGACCTCCATCTCAAGTATGATTTTGACCCTCATCTCAAGTATGTTTTTGACCCCCATCTCCAGTATGTTTTTGACCCTCATATCTCGTATGTTTTTGACCCCCATCTCAAGTATGTTTTTGACCCTCATCTCAAGTATGTATTTGACCTCCATCTCAAGTATGATTTTGACCCTCATCTCAAGTATGTTTTTGACCCCCATCTCCAGTATGTTTTTGACCCTCATATCTCGTATGTTTTTGACCCCCATCTCAAGTATGTTTTTGACCATCATCTCAAGTATGTATTTGACCCCCATCTCAAGTATGTTTTTGACCTCCATCTCAAGTATGATTTTGACCCTCATCTCAAGTATGTTTTTGACCCCCATCTCCAGTATGTTTTTGACCCTCATATCTCGTATGTTTTTGACCACCATCTCAAGTATGTTTTTGACCATCATCTCAAGTATGTATTTGACCCCCATCTCAAGTATGTATTTGACCTCCATCTCAAGTATGATTTTGACCCTCATCTCAAGTATGTTTTTGACCCCCATCTCCAGTATGTTTTTGACCCTCATATCTCGTATGTTTTTGACCCCCATCTCAAGTATGTTTTTGACCATCATCTCAAGTATGTATTTGACCCCCATCTCAAGTATGTTTTTGACCCCCATCTCAAGTATGATTTTCACCCCCATCTCACGTATGTTTTTGACCCCCATTTCAAGTATGATTTTGACCAGATCTCAAATATGTTTTTGACCCCCATCTCATATTTATTTTTACCCCTATTTGTTAAGTGATTTTGACCCACACCTCAGGTATGAATTTGAGCCCCATCTCAAGTATATTTCTGACCTCTTCCACAGCGGTGACCTGAGGTCAATGGACGCAGGGAGCAGCTGGCGAGCCAGCGACATGTTCGAAGGGCGCGCCAATTTCACGAAGGAGGACTGGGTCCTGGTCGTCAAGGACGTCAATTATAGCGACCAGGGCGAATACCGATGTAGGTTGGACTTCCCAGGGTCCCCAACACACAACGTTAAAGTTCACCTTCATGATGTGGGTGAGTAGATTTGTTTTCCTTTTTTTTTTTGGTAAAACAAATTAAAGATATATATTACAGTTTCCTCTCTCTCTCTCTCTCTCTCTCTCTCTCTCTCTCTCAGGTTTGCTTAAAAAAATTGAAGAGTTCCTCTATTGACAAAACAGATTAAGCATCTCTCTCTCTCTCTCTCTCTCTCTCTCTCTCTCTCAGGTTTGCTTAAAAAAATTGAAGAGTTCCTCTATTGACAAAACAGATTAAGCATTTCTCTCTCTCTCTCTCTCTCTCTCTCTCTCTCTCTCTGAGGTTTCCTTAAAAAATCTGAAAAGTTCTTATATTGACAAAACAAATTAAGGATCTCTCTCTCTCTCTCTCTCTCTCTCTCTCTCTCTCTCTCTCTGTGGTTTATGTAAAAAGGTGAAAGAATTCTTATATTGACAAAACAAATTAAGGATATCTCTCTCTCTCTCTCTCTCTCTCTCTCTCTCTCTCAGGTTTCCTTAAACAAGCTATAGAGTTCTTATATTGACAAAACGAGTCAAGGATCTCTCTCTCTCTCTCTCTCTCTCTCTCTCTCTCTCTCTCGCGAGAGTTATAATGAAAGGGAGAAATGTCTTTAATGAGAAACCTGGTAAATCCAACATGTTGATATTGATGAAAACTAATTAATCTGGGGAAATTACTTTGATGGAAACTTCGATTAATTAAGCTAGAATATTTTTTCTTAAACTTTTAATTATCTTGCGCCCTTTATCCTACTCTCTTCTTTTATTTAATTTTTTTTCTACTCTTTTTTGTTCCTTGCTCTCCTGTGTGCATGCATAAATATTTTTTATTAATTTTCCACCTATGCTATTCAATCATTTCATATTTCTTTTCTCTTTTATCTTACTTCAATCTTTCTTATTTACCTTAATTTCTTTGCTTATTCCTATCTTTCTCACTTTTTGTTTCTTCTTAATTTACATTTAAACGGAGCCTCTCTCCTTTTATCCTCTTAATGTACCTTTTCCCATATCCATTCTTTCGTTATTTTCTTTTACTTTTAATCTTTCTCTAATTTAATCTCTTCGTTCTTCGTTCCTTTATTTCTTTTCTTCACCTCTTTACTCGCTGTCTTTTTCCATTCCAACTCTATGGGAATGTGCGCTCTCTCTCTCTCTCTCTCTCTCTCTCTCTCTCTCTCTCAGCAACAAATAAGATTCTCAGTCACCCCTCTCTCTCTCTCTCTCTCTCTCCCTCCCCCAGATGAGCCCCACAACATCCGTATATACAGCATGGGAGGCGCTGTCGTGGAGAGGGAAGCTTCCGTGCAAGAAGGGCACCCGCTCACTCTCTCGTGTAGCGCAACTGGAGGTAAGTGGTAACAAGGTTATTTTACTAATGTTATTTTGTCATTTTCTGGGATGGAGTTGGAGCTGCTCCCACGGCTCGGTTTGTTATACTAGCATATAAACATTCCACATACACACAGAAACACACGCACACAAACCCACACATACAGACATATATCGAAATCACAAAAGCTGTCCCGTTATGAGCATTGCCCCATAAGGATATATATATATATATATATATATTATATATATATATATATATATATATATACATATATATATATATATATATATATGTATATATATATATATATATATATGTATATATATATATATATATATATATCATTAATTCATTAAAAGGGAGAAACAAATGACTTGAAATATTATCGCCTTATAAGTTTACTATCCATTACATATGAAATATTTATAAAAATCATATTAGGCCAAATAGTAAGACTTCTAGACTTTTATCAAACAAGAGAGCAGCAAGGTTTAGGAGTGTGTTTCCAACCATTGACCATATCCATGTAATTAACCGTCTCATGGAAAAATCAACTTAGTATGACAAATCACTATAAATGACATTTGTAGACTATGATAAGGTTTTTGATTATGTAATTAAAGCCGTTCAAAAGAAAAGGAATAGATGATTCTTGTGTTAGAACGCTTTACGATATCTATACTGGAAATACAGCAATCCTAAAATTCCATTAAGATATTGAGAAAATAACAATTGAGAAAGGAGATAGAGAGCAAGATCCCATCTTTCCTAAATTATTCATTGCATGTCTTGAAGAAGTTTGAAAGAATTTAGATTGGGAAATGTAGGAACTAATATCAATGAGGAATACCTTAACAACTTATGATTTGCAGATGACATAGTTATGTTTAGTGAATAATGGGAGGAATTGATAAGATGATGCAAGATTTTAATAGAGAAAGGAAAAATTGAGGACTGTAAATGAATATGAGTAAAACTAATATAATGTTCAATGAAACGGCAGAGACAACAAATAAGAGTTATTTATGAACCTATAGAAATTGTTATTGAATATACGTACTTAAGACAGACAGTAAGTGTTTCTCCATGACATGAGACCCAAATTAAAAGAATGATAAGCATGGGATGGAAAGCTTTGGTAAGGAAAATGAGATTATGAAAACAAAATGCCATTTTCTCTAAAGAGAAAAGTATTTAATCAGATGGTCCTACCAGTATTAACTTATGCATAAAAATCTTGGAGCCTTTCTAAAGCCATAGAACATAAGGTAGTTACAATTCAAAGAGCTATGGAAAAAATAATGACGGGAATAACACTAAGAGACAGAAAAAGAGCAACAGGGATGCTAGAGAAAACTAAAGCAGAGGATATTCTAACAACTTGTAAGGAAAAGAAATGGTTATGAGCAGAACATATAATGAGAATGGAAAATAAAAGATGGACATTAAGAATAACAGAATGGGTCCCTAGTGAGTGCAAAATAGGCAGGGGAAGGAAGAGAAGACAATGGATTGACGGAGTAAGAAAATTTGCATAGAAAGACCATGAACAGACGTGAGTCGAAGGACATATCCGAGGTATTTTTCCTCCAGTGGACTATTAACGACATATGAAGATGATGATGATATATTAATATATTGAATTGGATTGGTAATAGGAAACTAGCTGACCTAGAGAATGCTGATGATGGTGTCCTTATTAGCAGAATACCACAATATTTACAATGCTTGCTTACCAGAATGCATGAAATATCACAGGAGTTTGGACTCCGGTCAAATACGTGAGAGACTGATGATGAGAACAGAATATGCAATGGAAGATGAAATGTCATTGGAAAGAGAAAGGATTAATGAGGTAGAATTATTTTAATAATTAGGAACTGTGATCTCTAATACAGGGTCTTCAGAATTGGAGTTTAATAAAAGATTCGAAAAAGAAAACCAGACAATGATTAGGTTGAGTAAAATTTGGAAATCAAATCGCTTGAAATTGAATACAAATATCAGGTTTTATATATCAATTTAGTGAGGTCGGTGTTACTGTATTAACATGAGTCGTGGCATGATAATGAATCAATCTCCAATACATTTAGTAGATTTGAGAACTAAAACTTAAGAAGAATATTGGGAATGGAATGTCAGGACAGTATTAGAAATGAAACTTTTAAAAGAGAATACTCGAGTGCCATATGTGGACGAGAACATGATGAGGGGTAGATGGAGATGGTTTGGGCATGCTCTTCGCACACCCCAAGAGAGATTAGTTCATCAAAAATTCAACTAAGCTCCACAAGGTACTAGAAGAGCTGGAAGACCCAGGTCTAAATAGCTCAAGACTATAAAGCGTCAAGTCGGAGAAAATGAATGGAGTATTGAATTAAAAGCTCAATATAGACACGACTGGTAAAATCTAACCAAGGCCCTTTGCGTCAATAGGCTTAGGAGAAGATGATGATGTAGGTATGTATATATATATATATATATATATATATATGTCTGTATGTGTGAGTGTGTGTGTGTCTGTGTGTTCGTATGTATTCATTTATATATGTATATTAACCTTATGTTTGTGTCCGTAAAACTCATTTGGACCAGTTAAGTTTCAACAAGAAAATATATTTTTTCAGGACACATCTGTCTATCTATCTATCCATATATATATATATATATATATATGTATATATACATGTTTTATATATATATATATATATATATATAAATAAGTTTCAACAACAAAACATATTTTTCAGGACATATCTATCTATATATCTATCCATATATATATATACTATATATATATACATATATATTTATATATATATATATATATATATTTATATAAATATATGTATATATATATATGTACATATAATTTATATATAATATATAATATATATATATATATATATGTATGTATATATATGTCGAGGAATGCTGTGCTGCCATCTCTTGGCTATGTTTTCACTCCATGGACTAAAGTTATTTCTGTTTGTTTGGTTGTCCTTGATTTGATATTCTTTCTTAACATCGAGAGTCCCCGGCATTTCTCTAATCACTACCTGACACCTAGCCATCCATAACAGTAAGTACTAAAAAGACACCTTTTCAAAATTGTTTCATGTATTAGTGTATTATATAATGTGTTAAAGTGATTAAGTGTTCACAAGTGTGTACTGTATAAATAATGAAGATTATTTGCGAATTGGAAATGTAATATGTCAACCTGTGGTTAAAAGCTTAAAATGTTTAAACAATGTTTTCAATGTTTCACTTCATTGTGCAATTGACTGCATCTTCTGCAGTCAAAAAATCAATTATATTATATAAAGTTTTTAGCTGTAAATATGTTTATATTTTGCAGAACTCCTTAGACCTGGATCAGTCCTTAGACCTGGATCAGTCCTTAGACCTGGATCAGTCCCTTAGACCTGGATCAGTCCTTAGACCTGGATCAGTCCTTAGACCTGGATCAGTCCTTAGACCTGGATCAGTCCTTAGACCTGGATCAGTCCTTAGACCTGGATCAGTCCTTAGACCTGGATCAGTCCTTAGACCTGGATCAGTCTTCTGCATACTTGGTCCTAAACCTTAGACTCTTGGTCATTGGATCTTGAAATATTTCATCTTGACACAAGTGATTCTTCGTCAGACTGTAATAAAATGCAGTACTTTTCCTGATCCTGATTATACGTGCTAGATGTTCAATATATCTATATATTATTATGTTTCCTGGTGTTAAACATGAAGTTTGTTAATTTTGTTTCAGTTTGTAAATATATTATAAGTTAATAGAATTTTTCATGTTATACCTTTATATCAAAATATTAAACAAGGAAACTTAAAAGTGAACAGTCAAATATATTTTTAAAAGAACCAGAGTTCATGGCATATAAAATCTAAAGACCATAACTCGACAATTGGCGCAGTGAGTAGGATAAACTGTTCATGAATGTAATGTTTTCTGTTTTGTTAAGTAGGTACCAGGACTTGATAAGAGAAGTGTCGGACTTGGACCCCAGGTATTTGTTGGTTTCTAATGGAGTCTTGTTTCTTCCCTTTTGATTCTATGGAAGTAAGGTAAGACCTTGAAATTGTTAAAAAGGAGTTTGTTATGGAAAATTTGTGGCTGGTGGTATGTCGCTGTCCTGTTTGTGACTTAAAATATTTATTTTTGTTGTAATGCGTTTTTGTATAGAGCGTTAATTAAGAGGTTAAGTATCTTGATTATATGCTTGCAATAACTTTTGCATTAGTATTATTATAATTGCATTAATTAGAGGTTGAGTATCTGATTAAATGCTTAATTTTTGTGTACGTTCTTAAACTTATATAAAATTGTTTGCGCAAGTTGTTTACAGCAATACATTATGAATTCGTTTTCAGATTCGTGTTTGCTAACAATGTAACTGCGTTAGTCTTATAATGGGCTTGTTTAAGTGACTAGTTCTTAGCAGTCTGTTAAATAATTTATGCGTGGGTCAAAGTTAAACTTCGCCTTTATTAGGTAGTGTTTGAATTTTCCAATGTTTGATTACTTGCGTAGTGCAATTTTCTAATTGTCGTTCACTTGTTTTCAAGGGAATACAACTTGGACGTATGTTTATTTATCGTGTGTAAATTTTTAATTTTCATTATGGATGTTAAACCATTAATTGACAGTGCAATTAAACTAGGCCTTACTGGTACTCAAATTGATGAATTTGTACATACAGTTAAAGCTTCAGATAGAATATGACGAGATCCGAAAGAAAGCAGACGAAGAAAGAGAAGAAAGAGTCGCAAAGCATGAGTTAGATAAACTAGAGAGAAAGAAAGCAGACGAGGAGAGAAAACATGAATTAGAGTTACTTAAATTGAAATCTAGTCCTGATTACACTCCAGATCCTAATCCCATTGTTGATCCCTTAAGGTCTTCTTTGCCTAAAATTCCACCATTTGACGAGACCGTAGACGAAATAGACTTGTACATAGATCGCTTTGAGAGATTAGCGAAATTTTACAAATGGAAAGAAGATGATTATTCAATGTTATTGGGAACTCTATTGCGTGGTAGAGCTTTGAAAATTTATTGTAGCTTGTCTAGCGATATTGTCAATAACTTTGTTTCACTTAAGAAAGCTCTGCTTAAAGCTTTTCACATAAATTCCAATGTATATCGAAGGAAGTTTAGAGATTCTATTATTGATACTGACGAAAGTTTTGTACAGTTCAATTGTAAATTGGGACAATATTTTGATAAGTGGTTGGAACTTGCAAATGTAGAGAAAAATTATGAATCTGTTAGAGATTTTATGATTTTTGATCAAATGTTGTCTAGTTGTTCTCATGATCTTCGTTCATTTTGCTAGAACAGTCACTTCAGAATTCATGTCAACTTGCTGAGAGTGCAGATAGATATCTAGTTGCTCATGGTATGAAGAAATGCCGTAAGAGTAATGATAAGATTCCCTCTAAACCTCATGCTAAACCTCTTGCTGATAATATTTCAAAGTCTCCTAAAGTTTCGAATTCGGTAACTAAATCTGATTCTAATGTTAAATGTCATCATTGTGGTGAAGTTGGTCATATTCGTCCTAATTGCCCTGTGTACAAATTAAATAAGAAATCTGATAAAGTAGTGCCTAAAATAGGTGTAGTACTTGGCCGTGAAGAAAAATTGCATAATTGTGTAACTGATACCGATGGAAAGATTTTTGACCAGTCAGTTGAGATAGTTTTTGATACTGGGTGCAATACCGTGGTTGTTAGAGATACATTAGTACCTTTAAATTATCCTCGTGGCAGAAAAGTGAAAGTTTATGACTATCTTGGTAGACCTTTGTACCTAAATACAGTGCATACAATTGTTGAGTCTAAATTCTTTTCTGGTAAAGTTAAAGCTATTGTTGCCCCCATACGTTGCGCAGATGTCATTATTGGTCTTATACCTGGACTTAAACATAATGTTGATGCAGGTTTAAGTTTAATAAACGGTGATGAGTTTGTTTCTGATCGTAACGTTAACGTTAATGTTGTAACGAGAGCAAAAGCTAAGGATAAAGTAAAGGAACGTCCTATGTCTAGTAATCTTGAATCTTTGGATAAGGAATATGGTCTTAATTCTGATGAATTTAGTAAGTATCAAAAAGAATGTCCTTCACTTGCTAGTATCCGTAAGTTGCTTGATAACGAAGAAAGTGTAACCTTAAAATGTCGGACAGTTAAGTACGTAAATATTGGAGATTTAATATATCGCAAGTGTCTTGAAAGTAGTAAACCTGAAGATGTGGGAAAATTACAGTTAGTTGTGCCAGTTCAGTACCGTAATATAATAATGCAGTTAGCACATGAGTCTTTGTTGGCGGGACACTTTTCATCTCGTAAGACTATAGATAAGATCATGCAGAAATTCTATTGGCCGAGGGCAAGCTTAGATATACATAGATTTTGTAAATCTTGTCATTCGTGTCAAAAGTTCAGCAGTAAACCAAAAAGTACCTTTAGTGCCATTGTGAATGAACCTTTTTCACGTATTGCTATTGATCTAGTTGGTCCTATCACTCCTTGTACTAAGAAAGGTCATAAGTATATTCTTACGGTGATAGATATGGCTACTCGGTATCCCGAAGCAGTTGCTTTACGCAATATTGATACAGTTTCTGTAGCGGAGGCATTAATGGAGATATTATGTAGAGTTGGTATACCCAAAGAAATCCTTAGTGATCGTGGCAATCAATTCAAGTCTGATCTTATGTCTGAAATTAATAAATTATGTATCAAAGCCATTTACACCAGTCCTTATCATGCATCTTGTAACGGAATGGTTGAACGTATGAATGGAACTTTGAAAAATATGCTGAAGAAAATTTGTATTGATAATCCAAATGAATGGGATAAATACATTAATGTTGCCTTATTTGCATATCGGGAAATTCCAAATGATAGTTTAAAGTTCAGTCCTTTTGAATTGCTGTACGGTCGAAATGTAAGAGGTCCATTACATATTTTGCATAAATTGGTATCTAATAATAGTATTGATGGAGAATTAACTACTAGTTATCAATACATAATTAACCTTGGAGATAAATTGCAGAGCATGGCTGAAGTTGCAGTAAATAATGCCAAGGTTAGTGCCAAGAAATATAAAGAGTATTTTGACAAGAAAACTACCTCTCGTAAATTCAAAGTTAATGATGAAGTTTTGGTTATACTTCCAAATAGTTCAAATAAATTCCTTACGCAATGGAAAGGTCCATATATAATCACTGATGTACATTCTAATGGAGTTGATTACTATGTCAAAGTAGGAAATAGATTAAAGTTATTTCATGCAAATATGCTTAAGACTTATCATAGAAGATCTAAGTTTAGTGTAATTCAACAAGAAGTAAATGTTCTTTTAAATTCATCAAATTTGTTTTCAGCTCTTCAAGCTGAAGTACAGCCTGTTATTGCCATTACTGACAATAATTGTTGTGAATTGCCATCAAGAGATGAAGACTCTGGTAATTATAACTTTTGTGAATCTTTGTCATCTGATAAAATTAATGATCTTGAAGGTTTATTGAAGTCATTTACAGACGTCATGAGTGATACACCTGGTCGTACTAAGACTATTTCTCATAATATAAAATTGCAAAGTGATGAACCAGTCAGAGCTAAGAATTACCCAATTCCTTTAAGTTTGCTCGATGAATTCAATAAGGAAGTAGATAGAATGATTGATATGGATATTATTCAACCTTCAACTTCTGATTATTGTTCACCCGTTGTTATTGTACGGAAACCTAATGGAAGTATAAGTTTGTGTTGATTTTAGAGCTCTTAATAAATATTCTGAATTTGATGCAGAACCGATGCCTAGTATAAATGACGATTTACATAAAATGAATGGCGCTAAATATTTTACTGAATTAGACCTATGTAAGGGGTACTGGCAGGTTCCATTAGATCCTAGAGCTATGAAATTTACAGCTTTTTCTACCAAGTATGGGTTAATGGAGTTTAAAGTGATGCCATTTGGTCTTAAAACTGCATGTGCAACATTCGTGAGATTGATGCGAAAAGTGTTGTCAGGATTAGCAAATGTATCTTGTTATTTTGATAACATTGTTATTTTCAGTAAATCCTGGAGTAATCATCTAAATCATATTAAGTTAGTTCTTTCAAGACTTCGTGACCATGGCCTAACAGCTGGTCCTGATAAATGTTTCTTTGCATTCAATGAAATAAAGTATCTTGGGTATAAACTAGGAAATAACTGTTTATCGCCTATTAGATCCAGAGTAGATGATATTGTTAATATGCCTGTTCCAACAACAAAGAAGGACTTACGTTCATTTATGGGAACATTAGGATATTACAACAGATTTATTCCAAACTTTTCTATTTTGTCTGCTCCAATTAATGATTTATTGAAGAAAAACTGTAGTAATAAATTGAATTGGTCTGATAATCAACTTAAATGTTTCAATGATCTTAAAGCTCATCTTTTAAAATCTCCTATCTTGATGTTGCCTGATGTAGAAAAGAAGTTTTATTTGCGAACAGATGCGTCTTATCATGGTTTGGGTGCTGTTATATTGCAGGATCATGATGGTGTGTTTAAACCAGTTTGCTATGCAGGTAGGAAATTGAATAAATCTGAATTAAATTACTCTACTATTGAAAAAGAACTGTTTGCTATTGTTTGGGGAATAGAAAGATTTAAAGAATTTTTGTATGGCTAAGAATTTGTTCTTCAAACTGATCATGCACCTCTTAAGTATCTTAGTAGTATGAAAAATAAGAATGACCGCCTTATGCGTTGGGCATTAAGTTTGCAAGCATATTCTTTCTTTATCGAATACATAAGAGGGTCTGATAATGTGTGTTCAGATATGATCAGTAGATGCATATAGTTTTTTTTTTTTTTTGTTGCCTGTCGTTCAAACTTAGTAGGGGGGTTTGTCGAGGAATGCTGTGCTGCCATCTCTTGGCTATGTTTTCACTCCATGGACTAAAGTTATTTCTGTTTGTTTGGTTGTCCTTGATTTGATATTCTTTCTTAACATGGAGAGTCCCCGGCATTTCTCTAATCACTACCTGACACCTAGCCATCCATAACAGTAAGTACTAAAAAGACACCTTTTCAAAAATTGTTTCATGTATTAGTGTATTATATAATGTGTTAAAGTGATTAAGTGTTCACAAGTGTGTACTGTATAAATAATGAAGATTATTTGTGAATTGGAAATGTAATATGTCAACCTGTGGTTAAAAGCTTAAAATGTTTAAACAATGTTTTCAATGTTTCACTTCATTGTGCAATTGACTGCATCTTCTGCAGTCAAAAAATCAATTATATTATATAAAGTTTTTAGCTGTAAATATGTTTATATTTTGCAGAACTCCTTAGACCTGGATTAGTCCTTAGACCTGGATTAGTCCTTAGACTTGGATTAGTCCTTAGACCTGGATTAGTCCTTAGACCTGGATCAGTCCTTAGACCTGGATCAGTCCTTAGACCTGGATCAGTCCTTAGACCTGGATCAGTCCTTAGACCTGGATCAGTCCTTAGACCTGGATCAGTCTTCTGCATACTTG
>NC_090749.1:66366187-66396187 GCF_036898095.1 Palaemon carinicauda
GAGCAAATTTTTGCGCTAGGGTTTGAAGACTGTCTATAGGAAGGAATCTACTTTCTTGTTCTTGGTCAACAGCCACCATTGCCTGTTCCTCCCTAGTCCTACCTTGGGTGGATAGGGGTCTTGGGCTCTGATGATATATGCATATAGTCAGTCTTTATGGCACTGTCCCTTTATTTATGTAAGATTTGTTTTAATGCTGTTACTGTTTATAAAATGTTTTATTTTAATTTTTCATTACATCTCTTGTACTTTATTTATATTCTAGGTTCCTTTCCTCACTGGGCTATTTTCCCTGTTTCAGCACTTGGTCTATTAGCGTATGGTTTTTCCAATTAGGGTTGTAGCTTAGCGAGTAATAATAATAATAATAATAATAATAATAATAATAATAATAATAATAATAATAATAATAATAATAGATAGATAGATAGAAGAAATATATTCAGAAGGAATTACTTTACAAACTGTTGTAATTGATAACCTAATCTATATCCTGAGCATAAGAACTAGTTATAAAATGCCTACATTTACTGGATGAGACATGGACCCTTAAAGAAGATACGCATGTATATATAGCAGGGGGGAAATAATGTGTCGGTTTTTAAAGTTTAGTCTCATGAACATGTGTGTAAAGGAGGGTTTTCACAGTTGAACTGTTCGACAGACAAGTGTTGGAAGTGATGCTCGAACCTGTGAACCGGGTATTTGGTTGTCGAACATGTTTGTCGAACAGTTTGAAGAAAGTTTGTTCTCGTCTGACTTTTGTGGGAATGGCTTCATTGTCCACAAACCTTGAGCATTTGTGACTGACTCCACCTCTTCGAACCTTTTTACAATTAGGTTCGACAACCGAGTTCGACCGTATAAACCCGGCTTTAGAGCGCATGTTTGTCTTGGGACAAAGGCTGAGAAAGTTAACTGAATCGTGTGAGCGTGAGACTTGGAGAATGAGGGAGATAGTCAGAGAGAAGAGGAGGAGGAGAAGATAGAGATTTATTCGTTATGCAGATGCGCTTCGAAGAACCACGATCTTTTGGACTCGCTTTAGTTTCATTGCTGTGTGTTGCAGTCTGTTGCATGCAGTTGATAAGACCATTTGCAGGAATTACGTCCCTTCCGCTCAGTTTATAGCGAGGAAAAAGACCGCCTCGGAAAACGGATAGGTTCAGGGAATGGATAGGCCTTTGTTTGGAATTCTGGATATATCCCAAGGGGACGAAGGCTTGAAATAGATTGGGTGTCTATGGACAAAAGGAAGCGAAATCATCTTATTTTATTAAGAGAAACAAGATTTTCTCATTCCAGTGATGAGATCATTTAATTTGCAAAGGAAATGGGGCATTGTTACTAGCCTTCCTTCCCCAGAATCCCCAACCCACCCCTGGCAAAAAAAAAAAAAAAAAAAAAAAAGTTGCTAAACACGGCTGTCCAATATCAATCAAATCAAACGAAAACGTTCCTCTCTGATTTCCATTATGAATTTGGTTAAAAAAAAAAAAATCCCTCTCAACTAGTGAAGCTATGATTTCAACTAGTCTATCTAGTTCTTCTGTGGTTGCCATCTGTTCGACTCTGAGCGCCACAGATACAAACATTTATGCATTTCATAGCGTTCTACGTGTGTATTATCCTCCCGCCTTTCGACATCCATTTGTTTACATCTGTTACACGAACGCCCTGCGGTGGGGAAAGCTTGGCCCACCATCTGGTAATGTTTCTCATCATATCTGCTGT
This sequence comes from Palaemon carinicauda, assembly GCF_036898095.1. Classification (NCBI taxonomy): domain Eukaryota; kingdom Metazoa; phylum Arthropoda; class Malacostraca; order Decapoda; family Palaemonidae; genus Palaemon; species Palaemon carinicauda. Next base: position 66,367,922 of record NC_090749.1, read on the forward strand.
ATTTACTGTCTCGTTTTCGCATTCATTGCTCATAGTTTACATCTCATTGGGCCAATTTCTTTCACAGACAATGTGTTTTGGTGCTTTAGTGAGGAAAGTTATAATGGAAGTTGTTGGGTAATATATTTTCCCATTGATCATTGTAAAAGATAGGGTTAATGAAGTTTGGATAGTATTGTTTATTGTTGTTTACAAAACAGAGATTATTATTAGGAATGATTTTTACTGTTGTTATTGTGGCTAATAGGCCTATTATTGCATTTTTAGTTTTTATTACGACTCATATGAGTGAATTTTCATAGCAGATGTAGCAGGACTTGGAGTGTTATAAATATAGTGGCAGGTATAATAATAATAATAATAATAATAATAATAATCACTCCCATTTTGTTGTTAGGTGATTTGATTATTATTATTATTATTATTATTATTATTATTATTATTATTATTATTATTATCACCTTCGTTTATGAATTCATTTATTTATTCATTTCTTTGTTTGTTAGAAGGATTACATCAAAACATTTTGCTAGATTTTCACCAAGTTTTAGTAAAGAGTAGATATTATCCTTCAGAAGAACCCATTATCTTTCGGAGGTGATTCGGACCAAGATCGCGATTCTAGATCAACTTTGCACGCTATACAGTTTACTGTCAACTTATGAAAAAGAGAAAGCTTGGTCCGTAGACTTGTGTAAAATTTTATAAACTTAGTCAACAGGTGGAAAAGGGGGTGTATGGTCCGTAGACTTTTGCATAATGTTGACAATGTTCATTGCTCTTTATAGCTTACTAATATTGTCACGCAACCAACACACGACATGACTATAAACCATTACCAGGGATTCATTCTATTGAATCCACCATGATCGGCGTCATGGAGACAGGAAAGCTTTCTCGAGGCCAATAGATATTCTGTTTATTGATTATGATTTAAAGGTATCATATTAGGTTGTATGTGGTAAAATCTCTCTCTCTCTCTCTCTCTCTCTCTCTCTCTCTCTCTCTCTCTCTCTCTCTCTCTCTTTATATCAATTGACTTGCCTGAGACTTTTGTCCTGCAGTGGACCGGGAGAAGGTGTTTTTGTTGTTTGTTGATATGAGTGATGTTGTTCTGTTTGCCTCGAGGTAGAACTGAGGTTCACGAATGCCTTGACAGAGATTTACCTAAAGTTTGTGCTTGATATGAATTATGGGACTGAAGTTATATCCTAATAAATCTCAATATCTTTTCTTTGCTAATGTAGCTTTAACTTGAAACAGTTCATTGAAAAATACAGGTGTTATTCATGATTACAAAGTAATTTATTAGAAATATATCCGTTGGGTCTCGTCTTCAATTTGAAAACAAAAATGGTTCATTGAGAAAATATTTAAAGATTTCTGGAGGTCATTCCCTTCCTGTGGATTCCTCCCTTTATTTAATTAATCTCATCTTAAGTTTTTAGAAAAAAAAACTTTGAGGTCTTAAATTCTTCTCATATCCCTCTAGCTCCATCGCTCATTTCTCTTTTGCAAGTTGTATAAGATTTTGACAAGAATAAAAAGCAAATAGAATTCTTCCATTCCTACTTCCCAGGTTCACATAATTACCGGAAGGAAAAAATCAAAACTTGATCTTAACCCTCAACTCTGACCTAAGTGACATAATTATGAAGGGGAAAAAAAACTTTTACTTTCCACCGCAAGTGTTGGGGAAAAAAGGAAAAATAATAAAGATTCTTCTTTTCTCCCAACGTCAACTGGCATTCCTCCAAGTAGAATCCAATTAGGCAATTTTACCTTGCGATGTCTCCAAGACGTGACCGATTACCCTTTTTTTCCCATAAAATCGAAGGAGTAATCAGTCTTGTTTGCAAAGATTAATGTTTTACCTGAGAAACACCTGATGCAAGAGCTGAGCTTTAGGTAAATCCACTTAGCTTAAAAGACGTAAAACCCAATATTTATTGCTGCTTCAAAGAGAATTTTATCCTTCTGTCATTAGCAGGTGACCAGTGGGTGAGGTTTAGTCAGTTTTCTTGCCCTAACTGATGTGTTATATGTTATTTTAGTCAATTTTATTGCCCTAAATGATGTTTTATGTGTTGTTTTAGTAATTTTCTTGTCCTAAGTGATGTGTTATGTCTTGTTTTATTCCTTTACTTGCCCTAACTGATGTGTTATGTGATTTTAGTCATTTACTTGCCCTAACTGATGTGTTATTTAGTAATTTCTTGCCCTAACTGATGTGTTATGTGGTGTTTTATTCCCTTTTTTGCCCTAACTGATGTGTTATGTGGTGTTTTATTCCCTTTTTTGCCCTAACTGATGTGTTATGTGAGCTTTTAGTCATGTTCGGGCCACAACTGATGTGTTATGTGTAACTTCAGTCATGCTCTTGCCCTAACTGATGTGTTATGTGGTATTTTAGTTATTTTATTGCCCCTAAATGATGTGTTATGTGTTATTTTAGACACTGACTTGCCCTAACTTATATATTATGTGTTATTTTAGTCATTTCATGGACATACCTGATGAGTTATGTGTTACTTTAATAATTTTCTGGGCCTAACTGATGAGTTATGTCATCTTCTAGTTATTTCTTTGGCTTAACTGATGTGTTATGTGCTAACATTCTGACAAAACCGATGATAGAGAAAAAGGATCCTCAGTTATAACGTGTATTATGGCCCCAGTCGATATGTACACTTTCAAATATCTCATCCAGATTAGTTTAATATCCTTCTCATTTATTTATCTATTAGATTCCATATCCCTCTACCTTCTACAATTTGTATAAGATATGGTAGTCCACATAAGGAAAACTGAAAGATAGTGTGTATATGTAGAAGTGCTCTACAATTTCGTCCACCACTAGACCTCTTTTTAGGGAGTTTATTATTATTTTTTTCCTCAAAATAAACGCTCTAAGAAGAGGTCAAGTGGTGGACGAAACTTTAGAAAATTTCTACATATACACATTATCTTTTAATTTTCCTTATGTGGACTACTATATATTAAGTTATTTTCGTGCCAAGGAAGATTATATCTGTAAGTTGTAATGGATGTATAATATTGCAGACAATTTTTGCATGAAGATTATCATTCACTATACCATCCATGAAAGTGTACTATGAATACCATAGAGTATAGAAATTTCTTCCTTAATTAATAGGTCTCAAAACTGCAAGCAATTCTAGAATTACTTGAACATCATAAATCTAATCTTTTAGAGTTTATCTAATGTCTATGCATTCAGTGACTATCCCATTTCTTTCATTTATCTTTCCCTTCTTATATGGTTTGATCTTCATATGCGTTGCAAGCCGTGGGGCTTGAGGTAAAGGCCTTAGACATGTCAATTTATGTGTGGACTTCGGCTACTTTATGCGTGTGTGTGTATAGTATGTATGTATATATGTTTACAATCGTGTATACGCATACGCACAATTCACGCTCACAGTGATATAAATATAATTACATTATCATACATAGATATCCATATAGAACAGGTATACCCTAATATTTACATTAAAGTCTTGATTGAGATTTATATCCAAATTATTTATATCGCCCTGACCGACACCCTCCACTCTTCGAGTGACGGTGATATTCGCAATTAAATTAAGATATATAGAATGGGAAAGTGGAATCTCCTGGAAACGGTACTTAATAACTTATTCTATATCCAGATGGAACTCTGTACTCTGTGTGTGCAAATATTTTATAGTAATACCCGAAGCCAGTTGATAGGGTGAGTAATGCACGCAGTGTATTATCCAATTACGAAATGTTGAAATGCTAACAAATAAAGGGCTTACGTAAATCTAACAGTTGTCTAATAAAGCACTCCATGAAATCGCCTTGTTGTTGGATAGACCGAGGCTGTGGATTGCTCTCTCAGAGTGACTTGTAGAACACGATGTTGTTTTGTTTTTCTCTGATGCAATAGGAAGGAATTGTTGGTGTTTGCTCGTCTGGTCGAATTGTTTCGGTAATTAATGGTGGTTTCCCAAATGAATTTTTAAGTAGCATGTCCAGTTTCACAGTTTATATAAGCCTAGATACCGTTGTTATTCCTATTGTTCAATTGGGTGATAGTCCATCACGTTCACAGACCTTTGGGTATTATCTTTCTGTTCCTTGGTTGATATTCTCCCCAAATTCCTTTAACTTTCCTACCGTTAAATGAATCTTCTTGCTCCTCATAAATCTTGCTAGACAATAAAACTTTATAAATCGCCTTTTCTATCAGGTTATTACTAAGAAATGACTACAGCAGAATGCTGGAAACGTCACTGACTTGCAAAAGTTGCAGTCAGGTATTTGGAGCTCGCTGAAGCCTATTGGTGGCCTAGTGAAAGCGTCCCGGTCTGATGCTCGTTAGACTGTGGTTCGAGTTTCGCTCAAACTTGATATTTTCTTTATCGTCTGCAACAACACCATCCTTGTGAGCTAAGGATGGGGGCCTTTGGGGTAGCCTATAGGCGTATCTGCTGAGTCATCAGCACCCATTACCCTGCCTTCCCTGGTCTTAGCTTGAGTGGAGAGGAGCTTGGGTGCTGATCATATGTATTTATTGTCAGTCCCTAGGGCATTGCCCGGCTTGCTAGGGCAATGTCACTGTCCCTTACCTCTGCCATTCAGGAGCGGCCTTTAAACCATTATACTTCACAGTAGTGTCTGTAACCTCACCGACCTTGTGAGCTACGTCTCCATTCTGAGTCAACAGCAGCCATTTCCTGAATTTCCCTGGTCCTAACATGGGTGGAGAGTGAAAGTTGGACAGCAAAATGGAAGACAGGAAGAAGGAACGTAGAGAAAGCTCAGGAATAAAAAGAAGCTGTAGCTATAGCTAAAGAGCACTTCAAAGATAATCAAGTAATGCCTACAGTGCACCATGCGAAGTGCATTAACAGCTCTACTGTCACTGGGGTTTTGACACCTTGAAACACCGTATAGTGTACAACATACTGCTGAACTTGCAACATACTTCATAAAGAACAACATAGTGTTACAGTAAGTGTAACACTGCAGAAATACAACATACAGCATAGTGCACAACATACTGCATAAAATACAACTTATTGCAGTAATGGCAACATCCTGCAGAAAAAGTAACATACTTCGTAAAGTGCAACATACCGAAAAAATGCAAAATTTTTAAGAAAGTGCAACAAACTGAAGAAAGTACAACTTATTACAGAAAGTACAAAATATTGCATAAATTGCAACGTACTGCAGAAAGTATAACTTATTGAAGATATGGCAACATACTGCAGAAAGTACAACTTATTGCATAAATTGTAACATACTGCAGAAAGTAAAACTTATGGCAGAAATTACCACATACTACAGAAAGTAAAACTTATTGCAGAAAATGCAACATACCAAAGAAATTGCAAGATATTGCATATAGTGCAATATAGGAGAGGAATTGCCACTTATCGCAAGAAATGGGACACACCGCAGAAGGCGTAACATGCTCCAGAAAGTAGTACACATTGTAGACAGTGTGGCACACTGTAGACACGGTGGCACAACTGTAAACAGCGTGGCCATGTTATCGACCCAACCTCTGAACTCCCAAATAAACAATATATTAAATACTCCTTGTTGCTCTCACAACGCCTTACGTACATCGAGTATTTATAAACGGTGCAAATTAGGTTTTGACATATTATAAAACAAGGTGGAGAGAGAGAGAGAGAGAGAGAGAGAGAGAGAGAGAGAGAGAGAGAGAGAGAGAGAGAGAGAGAGAAATCTGGTAGTTAGAGGGTCTGAAAAAAAGAATAGTGTAATGTAGTTGTTGCAAACTTTTTTATTTTCTATTTTGCTTTTTATTTGTTTCGTGATATTGCAGCTTATTTTCGTGCAACACGCACAGAATGACATTTTTGTTTTGGTTTCTCTTCTCACATGTACATTTCGCTTGGGATTTTTTTTTCAATCACTGTTCATGATGATGTTGTTTCTGTAAGTTTATAGATACATTCAACAATATTATCCATTGGATTGAAAACATTTACTTTTTAGCTTATCTATTCTGTATTTGTTTTCGTTAAATTTTGATATCCAAAAGGAAATAAATGAAAAATTTCTGTTTCTCGTGTGATGTATTGGGTGATGGAGCCCTGAAGGGTGTGTCATTTTTGGCATTCTAGTAAACAAACTACATTAAATATTATCAGTAAATAGTATTTGGAGAATTTACACATTCATTTCTTTTTTATTGTAATGTTTCCTATAAAAACGCATTTTGGTTTTTTAAAGAAACAATGAGTTGAGTTGTTATTTGTGAGTTGGTTGTGTAAATAAGTTTAGAAAATAGAATTCTTCACCTCTCTCTCATGTTTGTTCATCCCACCTTTTATTTCATTCACAACATTTGCTAAACATTTCTTCTGATTTACCAAAGGCCGCCATTTTCATTGTTTACATCCTTCCACGTTCATTTACTAAAAGCCGGCCATTCGTTGGACAAACACCGCTCCAGAAATATCTCCCCAGAAGGTTGGTGTCGGGAGTCGGGGGTTGGATGGAGGGAAGGAGTGAAAATTCGTTATCTTTTTTTTTTACGATTACGAGCCAATTTCCGCCTCGTATCAGGCGAAATTGAATAGGAAAATCCAAAACCATTGTGCCAGGACATAATAGCGAGGTTCTGAGCTCCCAGAGCATTGTTGCCACACACAGGGCTTGGAAATTAAATGTGCTTTTTTTTTGCCTCTCTTTTATACTTGTCATAATAAAGATTATTGTATTCGTGAGGTTTTGCACGCGCAGGGGATTGCGATGTGGTTATGCAAAGTTACGAATTTATATATATATATATATATATATATATATATATATATATATATATATATATATATATATATATATATATATATATATATCCTTTTTGAGTGAAAGACCTTAATGTGGTGAAATGTTTTGGATATCACCATGATCAGCAATGTAGTGCTGGCCGGGGCTATCCGTACTAGGTTGGATTTCTGTTAAAGATCGGACTCAAATCTCCGACAGTTACCAATCCCTACTGACCAGCAAGGTGATGAAAAATGGTCAAACTCCAGACACAAATACGGGCATGTTTGAGGCCTCCGTCCTGCAGTGGATTAAGAAGGCTGCATATGATGATGATGATGTTGTTGTTGTTGTTGTTGTTGTATATAACATGTCATAACGAGACAAGGAGGGCTACAACATCACAGTAAACTCGTTATAAAGAACAACGCACCAAAGAAGGCATTTAGTAGCCCAACATGTCCCTCTGTCTACCGTGCAAATGTGTTATACAGCCATGTAATTGGGTCAAGACTGAATATCACGGAGCTCATAACCTGGCAAACGTCTTCCAAATGGGGGAGGGGCGTTTGGTGAATAACAGAAAAGTTGATTAGTTTTTATAAGGAAAATATGGTGGTGAATGTTATTCTCCAATTCTACCATCTATCTGTGGCATTGGCGTAATCATTATTATTATTATTATTATTATTATTATTATTAAATGCAAAGTTACAACCCTAATCGGAAAAACCCGAGGGCTCCTACAGAGAAAATAGCCCAGTAAAAAAAAAAATGAGGAAACTACAAAACAAGTAATTAACTACTGAAATTAAATATTTTGAAAACAACAACTGCATTAAAATAAATCTTTCATAAATAAATAAGGAAACTTTGAATAAACAAGAGAAATTAAAATAAAATAGAATAGTTCGCCAGAGTTTACTCTCAGGCCCATGGTACAGAGGCTATGGTACTACCCAAGACAAGAGAACAATGGTTTGATTTTGGAGTGGCTTTCTCCTAGAACAGCTGCTTACCATAGCCAAAGAGTCTCTTCTACTCTTACCAAGAGGAAAGTAGCCACTGAGCAATTACGTTGCAGTAGTTAACCCCTTGAGCGAGGAAGAACTGTTTGGAAATCTCGGTGTTGTCAGGTGTATGAGAACAGAGGAAAATATGTACAGAATAGGCCAGACTATTCTGTGTATGTGCGGGCAAAATGAAAATGAGCCGTGACCAGAGAGAAAGCTCCAAAGTAGTACTGTCTGGCCAGTCAAAAGGACCCAAAATCTGAAACTAATGTGTGTTCTTGGGTGCATAACAATGGTTTAAGGTTTAAAGGTCTCTCATGAATGGCAGAGGCAAGGGACAGTGACAATACCCTAGTAGGACAATGTCTTGTGATATTATGATCAGAACCCTTACCTCTCTTCACCCAAACTAGGACCAGAGAGGGCCAAAAAATGACTGGCTAAACAGGTATACCTATAGTCTGCCCCACATCCCTATCTCACTAGGATAGTGAAGTTGTAGATACTACAAAAAACTGTCGAACTTGAGCCGGTCTCGAGCCCCAATCCAGCAGATCGCCAGGCAGGAACGCTTCCATGAGACTACCACAACCCTAAATCTACGTGACATCACCATATGGTAGCGTAATCAAAGAATATGGTACCATTATCATGTGAATTGCATCTGTGGATTTTGATAAGTATATTCAGTGCCATTTTGCAACATGAAAAAGCCAGGCAGTTATGGTATAAGGCAAAGGTTAAGAGGTATTGTAATTAGATGCAAGAAATGGAGTCAGAACATGGTACTGTGTATATGTCGATAACAATATTATGCAATCTGAAGTTTGTTGATGTACTGTAACCTTATATCGAGTGAAATCTTCTGTTTTGCATCTCTCTAACTGGAACTTTTTGATAAGTATGGATTTTTTTTCTACACCTAATCACTGTCTTTCACCCCTAATAAAATATACGGATACAATCCATATATATATATATATATATATATATATATATATATATATATATATATATATATATATATATATATATATATATATATATATACATATGTATATATTATATTGTATATATATATGTATATATATATATATATATATATATATATATATATATATATATACTGTATATATATTATCAGCCTTATCTATTCCTATGCAGGATAAAGGGCTAAGACATTAACTTCTCCTTGGTTTTTCTATGCCACTTCAGGGTTGCAAATTTTCTTAGTTCGTCAATGCATCGTCTTCTCTTTCTTCTCCTTCTTTTGCAATGTTTAAGGACCAATTGCGTTATTCTTAGTGTCCATCTATTGTCTGTCATTCTCATTTTATATCCTGCCCACGTCCATTTCTTTTTCTTAAATGTGATTAGAATATTCTCTACTTTAGTCTGCTCTGATATCCATGTTTCTTTTTTTCTGTCTCTTGGTGTTATTCCCATCTATAATTATACACCTTTATACACCTATATTTTAGTATTTCTACAGTGTGTATTTTTATGTATATATACATTCGTAAATGTATATATACATATATATATATATATATATATATATATATATATATATATATATATATATATGTGTGTGTGTGTGTGTGTGTGTGTGTGTGTGTATGTATGTAAGTCGTACAAGCTGACCAATCTGGTCTCAATTGGCCTTTGCGGTGGTGTGATAAACTAAGATGATGTATTCCTAATATATCTTTCATGGGGCACCTGGCCTCACACTAGGAATCTAAATTATGCATTGCTACCAAATAACTTATTCAAATAAATAAGAAAATGAAGTTGAGACTTTTTTACCTTTCTGACATTGGGTGGTTTAATGAGAAAAATTTTTTACGTAGATTTGATGTTGGGAATTTGAATATTACTCAATCTCGGGTACACAAGTTCTTGGAAGATTTTTGGTAATAATTTACTTTTCCAGAATATAAGATAAGGGATTCCCAAAGTCTCCCTGCATTCATTAAAGCTGAAGTTGAACGAAAACCTTCAGTGATAGAAAGACAAAATTATATATCTGTGTAATATGTCCTAATATGATTGTTTTATCACAATGAATATAATATAATAATAAAGTATAATGGAAAAATCTATCGACCACAGAAAAATAACCAATTGAATATTGAAACACAATTAAATTAATATTTGACTATGATTACGAATTCTAATTCAGAATGGAAAATGATAATTATCATCCTGGAAGCATATTAGAAAAATACTAAACCATGTACAAAATAAGAAAATATAATTAGATGATTTCCTTGTCTTCTCCTTTCTTATACATCTTCTGTTCTTCTTGAAAGAAACATTTATGGAAGTGTAATTATTAGCAGTTTCATTAAGGCTAATAGCCTCAGGAATTGGTATTATATTTGATAAAGGTAATTTTCATTCGTGGAGATTGCTTCAGTAATCTCACCCCAAATCTTTATCGGAGATATTCTGGTTATGATATTTTTCTCATTAGCCCAAGAATAAAGGTTCGATCCATTGGAGAGGCGGTGTATGCATGGCTCGTTCATAGACAACGAACATAGATACAATTCCTTGAGGCTTGATCCCTTTAAATCCCGTTGGTTTTCATTGGAATATGAACATAGTAATTAGTCAGATTCCTTGGGACGCAGGGTAACTTTATTGGCGGAGTATTTGCATGAGTTAGATAAGTGTAATGTTTGTCTTATTAAACATTCCTGAAAGATTTCTAATTGGATGAAAGGGTTTGTGTATCACCATGGTCTGCAAAGCTGTACTGGTCAAAGCCACCCATACTAGGTCGGTTTGCTTTGAGCTATCAAACTAAATTCTCCCACCATCGTCCCTCCGCACTGGCCAGCGTGGTGATGAAAATCACCAAACCCCAGACATGACTAAGGAAATGTTTGAGGCCTTTGTCCTGCAGTGAACTAGAAACAGCTGCCTTGATTAGTTGGAAAGAATATACGATGTATTCACAACCAAAACATATACACAGACGTCACTCATTACGATTAGGTTACCGGACAACCAAAACCAGACCTTGGCTGAAATATATATATATATATATATATATATATATATATATATATATATATATATATATATATATATATATATATATATGTATATATATATATATATATATATATATATATATAAATATATATATATATATATATATATATATATATATATATATATATATCCGCCCATGGGCGTGATCTATTCAATAAGGTGCCTTTCATATGGGCGTTTTATTAGACAACTGATGGATTTAGTAGCAATTTGAGCGCATGAGCCAAGTGGGAAGGGTATGTTTGATATCCTTTATTTGTTATTATCTCGGAATTGGATTATTCCCGGCGTTTATTATTCCAACTGTCAGCTCAGTTCGAGTGTTGCTCTCATGTGAGGATGGAATTGTCTCAATATTGGTTGGGAAGGAGGACGTTCAAATATTATGTCAAAAGGATGAATGTGTTTACTAGCATCTATCTATCTATCTATCTATCTATCTACCTATCTATCTATCTATCTATCTATCTATATATATACATATATATATTTATATATATATATATATATATATATATATATATATATATGTGTGTGTGTGTGTGTGTGTGTGTATGTGTGTATTTTAATAGAGGTTTATGTACTTATATATAACTGTAAATATATGTCTATATATAGTTATTAAATTTTGTCCTTTGCAGTACTTAGATATATCTTACCAAATTGCGTATATATATATATATATATATATATATATATATATATATATATATATATATATATATATATATATATATATATATATATATGCACATAGCAGCAGTGCCAAAAGTATAACTACTTGGTCTTTCCGCGTTCTTTGTGTAAGGGAAAAAGAGGGAGTGAGATGAGGTATCTCGGGAGGTACACTCTGAAACCACAACTGCCTTGTTGTAGCTAGGAAATGGGGAAGAGGAGGTGGGAACGTTTGAATCTGTGTGTGCATATATATCATAATATTATCCGTCATATTTGACGGGTTGCGTACGGCAATTAAAAAGAAAAAAAATAAAGATAATCTTTTTTGGGAAGTTGGAATCTGTCCCTAACCTTTTTTGGAGAAAGGTAAAGATAGGCTTTATCACTAGATGAGAAACAGATGAAGTTATTGTTTCATATATAATATCAAGAATGAATCAGAAAGAAAAAAATCACTAGTAATTACAGGTACTTTATAAAGAGGATAATATAAGGTAAAAAGTTTATTAAATTGCGTGTTAGTACAGAGTAGATAAGAGATGAAGTTGATAGGTATAATAGTGAGAGGAGGAGCTGGAGGTACATATATTCAACAACATAGATGGTGTAGTGGGTGAGTATTTTGAATATTTTTTATTGCACAGGCTGAATGTAAGGCATAGGTAAGTGATATATGACTTGAAAGTATTTATGTATGGGTGTTTTATTTAAGGTGCTTTGCCCGGGTCTTAGTAGGCCATTCACCAAAGATATACGATTGAGTGAAAATATTGTAGATGAAAATGATTAGGTAAAAGATGGACAACTTAGTATTTAAGGGAATGTGTATGGTAGGATTGAGACTAAGGGAGCTAGGTATATGGTAGAAGGATTGCTAATGGAACAATAATAGTAGTTTAGACAATTTAAGGCAGGGATTTGATCATATTTATGACACACTTCTGAGAAAACTATGAATAAAGGGAAAAAACAATATGCACTATTGATACGAATTAACACTAAGACTTAGTAGGATAGGCTACATCTTACTGGTTGTACTTATTTATATCAGTGCTGAGGTCCGAATCCTTTCCTGGGCAATAATATTTATCATTAAAAGAATTTCCCTGTAATCTTAGATACCATTGAAGAGTGACTTTAAAATTGAAGTGTATAAATGGGTTATTTGAATAGTTAAAAATTACCAGTGTTAGTGATAAGTTATTATATATTTGAAATATATGGTCCCTATATATTAAAGAGCAAGTCTCTCTCTCTCTCTCTCTCTCTCTCTCTCTCTCTGGTAGGGGGAAGGGGAGTAGTCATACCCTAGGAGTTGCGTGTGAGAACATATCTATTTGAATATCTAGCCGTCATTTTGACAGATTGCATACACTATGTGATATATATATATATATATATATATATATATATATCTATATATATATATATATATATATATATATATATATATATATATATATATATATATATATATATATATATATATATATATATATATATATATATATATGTATATATATATATATATATATATATATATATATATATATATATATATATATATATTTATAAATGTTTGTATAAGTTCTTTAAAAAAGTTTTGTCTCTCCAATTTGTAAAACTTTTACCTTGATTTTTTTTATTCTTGTTTGCTTACATCCTTACAATGAATCCAATAATGATATTAGCTCTAGGGAAAAAAATGGAAAACTCTTTTTAATGAATGTGTTTTTAAAAATCCATATAGATTTGTATTCTCTTGATTTGTACTTGATTGGATAGGAATATGATGCCCTGAATACCCAGAAGGAAGAGAGGCTGTTGGAATGACGAGGTAAGAAAATTGCTGATATAGAAAAAAGTTTTAATGGCCGCTCGTGAATGGAAGAGGCAAGGGACAGTGACTTTTCCCTGTCAAGCAGGACTATGTCTAAGAGACTGACCATATATACGTATGATAAGCCCCCCATGTACTCTCTCCACCCAAGCTAGGAACCCGGAGGACCAGGCAATTTATGCTGATGACTCAACAAGTAGATCTACTGTATAAGCTTCCCCTGACCCCCATCTTTAGCTCACAAGGATGGTGAGGTTGCAGACACAGAAGGAACTAACAAATTTAAGCGGGACTTGAATCCACTCTGGCAACCACCAGGAAGAGACGTTACTAACAGGCCACAAGAATGTGGAAGGATATGTCTGAGTCCTTTGTTCTGCAGTGGACTAGTAACGACTGGTGATAATATATATATATATATATATATATATATATATATATATATATATATATATATATATATATATATATATATATATATATATATTCTGTGTGTAAGTGCTAATATTTATGGAGGCGTGAATGTGTGTGCGTGCTCATATATGAGTGCGAACATATATGTCTGTGATCTTCTGTTCGAGTTCCTGTGTATGTGCTTATGTCTCCGCTTGTCCTTATATAAAAAAAACTGTGCGTAAATATCTAACCCTATTTCAGGCACTAATCCCTGCATCGCCCAGAAGCTGAAAATGCATAACAATTATAGTAAATAACACTTAGACGAAAAGTGAAAAACCTTAATGTCATTCCAGCACATTTACGCTTCTGAATCGTATCTTTTACACAGCCGTAATATAGGTAATTATGAATGAATAGAACCCAGTTTTAATCAGTTAATGATGTTAATGATTTCCATAATCATACGACCTTTGTTTTCAATTCTCTCTTTTTCTATTTGGCTTATTCAGGCCCAGCTAAATAGGAGCAATTTGGTGATTATACTGTTACTTTTTATGAATGAACTTATGGAAATGTTGGTGTAATATTAAAATTATTTATTGTAGTTCTATTATTATTATTATTATTATTATTATTATTATTATTATTATTATCATTATTATTATTATTATTATTATTATTATTATTATTATTATTATAAATTTGTTAATAAAATTATATATTAATTATAATTTAAACACCTTAAAAAGAGACTTTTAAATGATTTATTCCTATCTTGTACATAGCATTTAATCTGTTATATAAATATATATAATTGAAAGTTATCTCTTAATAGTAGTAGTAGTAGTACTAGAAGTAGTAGTAGTAGTAGTAGTAGTAGTAGTAGTAGTAGTAGTAGTAGTATCAGTCTTTGTTATAGCAAATAATATCATCATTATCAGCACCTGAAGACCATAACAATCCTTAATATAAATGAATCGATGAGAAAAATTCATTTACCATTCAAGTCGGGGTTTTTTTACTTTTATTTTTTATTTTTTTTGGATAAACGTAAACAAACTAACATCAAAAGACTGAAGGATAATACCGGCGTTGAATGTTGTTATCACTTGTTATGCATCGATTGAATGATAATAATTAAAAGAATGAAAAATAGAGCGGCACTCAATAGAGCGCAAACCTCCGAAGTGGCACCTTATTTTTCGACCTTTCCCTCGACCTTGACCTTTGACCTTAATATGTATTAGTTGGCGTACATTTTATATATGAACCAAGTTTGAAGTCTCTTTGACAACGATGTCCAAACTTATGGATGTTTAAGTGAATTGAACATTTTGCTTGACCATAACCTTGACCTTTGACTTGACCTTCCAAAATTTAATAATTTCTAGCTATCTCCGTAATAGATAATCTTAACAAGTTTCATTACTCTACGATTAAAATTGTGATCAGGAAGTTGTTCACAAACAAACACTTACAAACACGGACGAAAACATAACCTCCTTCCAACATCGTTGGTGGGGGTAAAAAATCAATTGAATTCGTCAATCCTCCATCTGTATTGGGAGTGAATCCCGTTTTTTCACCGAATTCATAATGGAAATCCGGGTGAAACGTTTTCAATAAATTCGCCCACAATTGAATTATGGTCTGATTGATATGGGGCGGTCCAGTTTGCTAGCAACACTTTTTGGGGGTTTCGGGAAAAGTCCCGGTGATGACCGGTGTTGTGGGGGGGCTGGTGGAGAGATCCTTTTTCTATGTAATTATCCTTATTTATTCTTTCAAATTAGTGGATTAATTACATGTCCTATTTAATGGAATTTTGACACTTAATTTTTATTACTATTATTATTATTATTATTATTATTATTATTATTATTATTATTGTTATTATTATTATTATTATTATTATTATTATTATTATTATTATGCAAGGCAAGAGATCAATAGGTTGATTTTGGAGTGTCCTTTTCCTAGAAGAACTGCTTACCTTAGTTAAAGTCTCTCTTTTACCCTTACCAAGGAAAGTAGCCACTGAATAATTATATTATCATTATTATTGTTACTTGCTAAGCTACAACCTTAGTTGGAAAAGCAGGATGCTATAAGCCCAGAGGCTCCAATAGGAAAATAGCCCAGTGAGGAAAGAAAATAAATAGAAATGAAATATTTAAAGAACAGTAACAACAATGAAATAAATATCTCGAATATAAACTATAAAAACTTTAACAAAAAAGGAAGAGAAATAAGATAGAATAGTGTGCCAGACTGTACCCTCAAGCAAGAGCATTACCCCAAGACAGTGGAAGATCATGGTACAGAGGCTATGGCACTACTTAAGACTAGAGAACAATGGTTTAATTTTGGAGTGTCCTTCTCCTAGAGGAGCTGTTTACCAAAGCTAAAGAGTCTCTTATACGCTTACTAAGAGGAAAATAGCCTCTGAACAATTACAGAGCAGTATTTATTCAAAGAGATGCAATCAGTTTCAAAAACCCTATTTCCGGGCTATCTTCATCTCATCTATACTCCTTCCAGAACCCTGGACAAAGGCCTCTGCAATCCCTGTGTCATTCTTCTTTCTTGCCACTCTACAATGAGCAGAACAGATGTCATTCAGGATGATGGTCTTATCCATTGTACGGAACAGACTCCGCAACACACGGCAATGAAACCAGCCAGCACAAAAGATTTTGTCTCTTCCAAGCGCGCCTGCTGAAAGAATAAATCTCTCTCTCTCTCTCTCTCTCTCTCTCTCTCTCTCTCTCTCTCTCTCTCTCTCTCTCATGCACACACACACACACACTCACGCCCCCACAGACACGCACACACTATCGCAAGTGGCCTTTTTACACAGTTCATTTACTCAAGTGTTTTCCCTTTTCTCCCGGAGACCATTCGAACACCAGAAACCTGCACACTCTCTCTCTCTCTCTCTCTCTCTCTCTCTCTCTCTCTCTCTCTCTCTCTCAAGTGGCCATTTTAACATTTCAAACAATTCATATACTCGAGCTTTTTCCCTTTTTGTGTATATTCTATTCAAATACCAAATACAAGCATCTCTCTCTCTCTCTCTCTCTCTCTCTCTCTCTCTCTCTCTCTCTCTCTCTCTCTCTCACACACACACACACACA
Organism: Palaemon carinicauda; assembly: GCF_036898095.1. NCBI lineage: Eukaryota > Metazoa > Arthropoda > Malacostraca > Decapoda > Palaemonidae > Palaemon > Palaemon carinicauda. The sequence continues at coordinate 66,384,847 of NC_090749.1, forward strand.
ATTGCAAGTGGCCTTTTTACACAATTGATATACACCTGTATTTTCCCTTTTTTCTATCCTGTCTATTCAAACACCAAACACATTCTTTCTCTCTCTCTCTCTCTCTCTCTCTCTCTCTCTCTCTCTCTCTCTCTCTCTCTCTCTCTCTCTCTCTGTAATCACCCAGCCACGGAAACTGGCTGCAGACTAAATGTTGAGTTAAATTCACCGTGGAATTGGGCCCTACTACCAACAAAATAAATATTGGTGATCGCAGATAAAACTCCGACACAGATGCAGCTTATAAAATCATAGGGACCTTCCTGTAACTATATATATTTTCTGTTTGTTATTCTATTTTATTTTTCTCTGTTTTGATACCTTTTTATTCCTCTATATCATTCTTATTTTTACGTAGAAATAGAAAAGAAATGAAGTAGAAAAATTGTCATAGAAGTGAAAGGAAAATTACTTACAGAAGAATATACCACCAATATATTTTCCTATTATAAAATACAATATTTTGTAACTACAGAGGACAAATAAGAATAGAAAGTGTGCTATTCTCTAGAGGAAATGAGAACAAAACTAATTCTTATTATAAGAAAACTTTCAAGTTCTATTCATAAGAGCAATAAGGAAAAGAAAGTCTTCAGAAAGAAATCAAAACGTTTATATAGATATCTATTTCTACAATGCAACTGGTATAAAGAATTAGAAACTATTTTAAGAAAACGTTCGTTTCATCTCAAACATATAAAAAGAGGAAAACTTTCATTTTCTATCACCGTCTGTAGCGAATCCATTATGATTATGGATTTCAACACCAAGTTCAGATAAACATGCGATGTCGTTTGGCAAAATTTCTATTTTTTTTTTTTTTTTTTTATGGAACATGAAACTGATGTTCTTGATGGGCCAGAATATTGTTGGAGGTAGGGGGGGGGGGTCACTGGGGAGTTATTTGGAGTTGGGGGGTCACGCAGGGGGACTGGGGGAATGGAGAGCCTTGGAAGAACAACGCGCTCATCATATTTTCTAACGGATTTTAAATTTAGGGAATTCGTGGAAGAAATGCCATTTAACAATGGTCCTCAGTGGCGTAAATATCTCTTAATGTCTCTCCCCACGACGTTTGCTATCACAGGTATTTGAGGAATGGGGAACCCTTCCCCCAACGGGGATGAGGGAGCTAGCGTCCTTTGGGGAGGGACGGAAGGAAGAATTCACGACAATGAAAGGCGGTATCTGTGAACTTTGCCAATTTATCCCTCCGCGAAAAAAAGATGATTGTAGAAAGAAGCGCCATTTCTCATCATATTTCGGGATCTTTTGTGTGTCCTGACATTGATACGATCCCTTATGGATATGTATGACACGGGAAGAGTTATTCTTATTTTGTGTCTGAAGATAAAGACTGATCAGAACTGAAACGTCCTATCTTGCTCCACCGAATAAAGATGATAACAAACAAATTCTTTTTATCATATGCTACCAAGGTGAATTGAAATGTATTCTGTGAGTATGAATTGTTTATTGCTCAAAAAAGGCAAAATTAGGACAGCTATAGTTTTGCCTATTCTTTCCACATTCTCCTCTGTCCTCATACACCTGACAACTAGAGAGTTATTGGATCTTTTGATTTGCCAGACAGTAATGCATTGGATCCCTCTCTCTGGTTATGGCTCATTTTTTCCCTACCCACACATACACCGAATAGTCTGGTGTATTCTTTACAGATTCTCATCTTTCTACTTAGACCTGACAACACTGAAATTACCAAGCACCTCTTCGCTCAAGGGGCTAATTACTATAATGTAATTGTTCAGTGGCCATTTGCTACTTGTTAAGGGTAGAACAGACTCTTTAGCTATGGTGAGCAGCTCTTCTAGGAGAAGGACACTCCAAAATCAAGACATTGTTCTCTAATCTTGGGTAGTGCCACTGCACCATGGCCTTCTGCTGTTTCTGGTTACAGTCTCTTGCTTAAGGTTACACTCGGGCACACTGTTCTATCTATTTCCTTACTTCCTTTCCACGTTGGGCTATTTTCCTTGTTGGAAGCCTTGGGTGTGTAGCAACCTGCTTTTCCAACTATTGTTGTAGTTTAGATAATAATAATAATAATAGTAATAATAATAATAATAATAATAATAATAATAATAATAATAATAATAACCTTGATTATGTGTTTGTAGCCTATAGAATATAAATTGGACAGAATTGAAAAATTGGAGTTTATCATCTAGTCGGATTCTTTGAGACACTTTGTATAGGCTCGAGAATAGATTCGAAATTGACTTGTCTGTGTAGTCAGAGTTTCAATGCCTATTTGACAAATTCGTGTAATTTGAATAATTATGGCAGACACCAGAATCTCCCTTTTGTATGGCATCTAGGGATGTAGTAGTTAAGTAGATGGTGTAGCCCGAGTTGTGAAAGGGTTTGTGTATCGACCTGTACGATTATACTAGTCGGGACCTACAAAAAAATGAGTGATCAGTCTAAAGTCTCCCACCATCACCAATCAGCAGTTGGCCAGCGTGGTGATGCAAACTTGCCAAATCTCAACCATGAATAAGGACATGTCATTGGCCTTTTTTTCTATAGTAAACTAGAAACGGTTGCATTTGTTGATGTTGTTAAAAGAATTATTATTATTATTATTATTATTATTATTATTATTATTATTATTATTATTATTATTATTAAAACTAACTCAGTTTCCACCATGGTTTGAGAAGTAGATAGTTGAAAGCCTGGTGGTCTCAATAGAAGACCAGTATGGCAAAGAAACGGAGAAGTAATGAGTAAAGTATGAAATATAAGTTTAAAAATAAAACTAATTAAGCTGAAAAAAATAAAGGAAATGAGCCATCGATAACCTATGACAACTTGCCCAACCAAGAATCATTTTCAACCAGTTTTGACCTTCATAAGTTTCTATCTATAACTGGTATGAGAAAAAGCAGGAACAAGTGGATGAAAGAGAGAGAGAGAGAGAGAGAGAGAGAGAGAGAGAGAGAGAGAGAGAGAGAGAGAGAGAGAGAGAGAGAGAGAGAGAGAGAGAGTGGTAGAAGGATAAATGGAAGCCAGGAAGACTGAGCAATGAATATTGATGAGGGGAATGAGAGTGGTTGGTTTTTATAATTTGGAATAAGTAAGAAACGGCCCTTTGTAGTGGGCTGCGACAGACAGGGTGTAAATTTTAACAGGGAAACAAACACAAGAACTCAACCTAACCTTACACACACACGAACAAGCACCCACGCACGCACGCACGCACGCGCAAACACACACACACACACACACACACATATATATATATATATATATATATATATATATATATATATATATATATATATATATATATATATATATATATATATATATATATATTTATATATATATATATATATACATATATATATAAAACACATACATATATATGTGGTGTTATTGGCTATGCCTCCCAAAGACTACCGTATACTTAGCTTACCCTTAAAACTTAATATCTATCGGTATTTGCATCCGAACTAACTTTAGCCCTGGCAAGGTAAAACTAAATCATAGTATCAAGTAATAATCAAACTTGCTTCATATCATTGTATTTCTGTCCAAAATAAACAACAGTTTCCCCATAAAGAAACTTGATTTGACAAGTAATACGGAAGTTTACCCCTGTTCAAACTAAAAACATTCTGGTTGGATGGGGAAAAAAAAAGAAGATTATACAAAAAGTGTAAGTCCTCGTTGTGTCTGTGGAGGCCAAGGCGTAAGATTATCAAGCGAACTCTCCTTCATAAGTGTGAACAGGAGATGTCGACCACCAGATATAGGAGAAGGATAGATATGAAGTATGTGGCAATATGAAGTAAGAGGTATAAGAAGAATTAAAAATTTAGGAAATGAGTAGATACTTGAGTAGGAAACAATTGAAATAAGAGTTTTGGTCGTTTTAAAAGGTGATATAAGTATTAACAGGTGAAAGAAAGCGAAGCCTTAGAGAAGGCTTGTTAGTTTGAAAAGGAATACCTAGAGAAGGATAATTACTTTGAAAAAGGATGACCTAGAAAGGGCTGGTTAGCTTAAAAAGAATCAGAGCTGGCTGGTTAGCTTGAATAGGAAAAACATAGAGAAGCTGTTTAGTTTGATAAAGAAAGCCTTAAAGCTGGCTGGTTGGCTTGAATAAGAAAGACCTAGAGAAGGCTATTTAGTTGGAAAAAGAAAGACTCAGAGCTGGCTTGTTAGCTTGAATAAGAAAGACCTAAAGAAGGCTGTTTAGTTGGAAAAAAGAAAGACTCAGAGCTGTCTTGTTACCTTGAATAAGAAAGACCTAAAGCAGGCTGTTTAGTTGGAAAAACAAAGATTCAGAGCTGGCTGGTTAGCTTTAATAAGAAAGACCTAGAAAAGCTGTTTAGTTTGAAAAAGGAAAACTTGGAGAAGGTTATTATTATGAAAAAAAGGAAGACCTGGAGAAAGTTAATTACTTTGAAAAAGAAAGACCTAGAGAGGGATAATTACTTTGAAAAAGAAAGACCGAGAGAGGGATAATTACTCTGAAAAAAAAAGACCGAGAGAAGGTTAATTACTTTGAAAGAGAAAGACCGAGAGAGGGATAATTACTTTGAAAAAGGAAGACCTAGAGACGGCTGATTATTTTTAAAAAGAAAGACATAGAGAAGGCTGGGAAGTTTGAACAAAGAAGATTTAGAAAAGGGTGGTTAGTTTGAATAAGAAGCACCGAGAAGAGGCTAGTTAGTTTGAAAAAGGAAAACCTAGAGAAGTTTATGATTATGAAAAAAGGAAGACCTGGAGAAGGATAATTACTTAGTAAAAGAAAGACCTTGAGAGGGATAAGTACTTTGAAAAAGGAAGACCTTGAGAAGGCTGATTAGTTTTGAAAAGAAATACAGAGAAGACTGTCAAGTTTGAAGAAGAAAGACTTAGAGAAGGGTAGCTAGTTTGAAAAAGAAACACCTAGAAAAGGCTGGTTAGTTCGAAAAAGAAAGACTTAGAGCTGGCTTGTTAGCTTGAATAAAAAGCACCTAGTGAAGCTGGTTTAGTAAAGGCTGGTTAGTTCGAAAAAGAAAGGCTTAGAGCTGGCTTGTTAGCTTGAAGAAGAAAGACCTAGAGAAGGCTGGTTAGTTTGAAAAAGAAACACCTAGAAAAGGTTGGTTAGTTCGAAAAAGAAAGACTTAGGGATGGCTTGTTAGCTTGAATAAAAAACACCTAGAGAAGCTGGTTAGTTTGAAAAAGAAACACCTAGAAAAGGCTGGTTAGTTCGAAAAAGAAAGGCTTAGAGCTGGCTTGTTAGCTTGAAGAAGAAAGACCTAGAAAAGGCTGGTTAGTTAGTTTAGAAAAGAAGACCTAGAAAATGGTGGTTAATTTTCGAAAGGAAGACCTAGAAAATGATGGTTAGTTTGAGAATGGAAGACCTAGAGAAGGCTGGCTATTTGGAAAAAGAAAGATTTGGAGCTGGATAGTTAGTTTGAAAAAAAGACCTAGTGAAGGACCTAAAGAAGGCTGTTTACTTGAAAAAGAGAAGACCTGAAGAAGTATATTTCTTTGAAAAAAGGAAGATCTAGAAAAGATTGGTAAGAAAGTAAGAAAAAAAAGTAATGTAAAGAAAGAGCCATAAAATCGAGGAGTAAGAACAATATTGAAAGGTTCAGGTGAATGATGGACTTGGTTAAGTATTTAATTATTTCTTGTACTTGTACAAGAGGGGGTTAATGATTTTGAAGGCTTTCGCTCCAAGGTTAATTCTCTATTCATCAGGTAAAACAGGGATCTAGTTAAAAACGTGGTCCATTTGGTGTTTTGGAATGCACAGTCTCTTAGGAGAAATTGTTTCTTGAATATATATGTATATATATATATATATATATATATATATATGTATGTCTCTCTTTTATTATGTCTCTGTCTCTCGTTCACTCTATTCAACAGTGGGAGACGTTCGTTTCCTTTATAGCTTTTATAACCGCAAGTTTGCAACCTATTTTTATTTTATGTTTTCGTTCGTTGCTTTTGTGCCTTCCTTTCGTCTATTTCCTGTGTGCTTCTCTCTCTCTCTCTCTCTCTCTCTCTCTCTCTCTCTCTCTCTCTCTCTCTCTCTCTCTCTCTCTCTCTCTCTCTCTCTCTCTCCTTCTTGTATCATATGTTTCTTTTCCTCAAAGGAACTAGTAAATTTTGAAGTTTTATTCTTTTCATTTTTTCTATTATTATTCTTTTCGCTATTCCTCTCACATTTGTACACATTTTTTTGGATACATAATAATTGATTATGTATTATGGAGGAAGAGATAGTTTGGAGAGGACAAAAGGCCAATACATAAATAAAATGAAGTATTCGTTGTCGAAGTTTAGATAGCGCGTGATCGAGATGCCTGAATCGGAGAAAATTACATAAAAAGCGAAACTAATATGAATGAAATATAGATAATATTTATTAACCAAACTCCATTATCCTTGCATTTTTTCAAATACTTTCAATATCTGTGATCAGGGTGCAAATGCTCGTCATTGGATGGGTCCAAAATTGTATTTTATGGGCTTCACGAACAAACACGATGAATCGAAGCCGTGTTAAACTGGACTCACCTTTGGACAAACTACGTTGAAATAAGCGAACAGTGCAGCACAAATATTGTCCTTCTCTTCTACATTACTCCCATTCTATAGCACGCAATACACCATTTTCCTCCACGACCATCGCCATTCTTCATTACGATCATCGCCATTCTCCACTACGATCATCACCATTTCCCATTACAATCACGCCATTCTCCAGTACGACCATCGCTATTCTCCAAAACGACCATCACCATTCTCCATTACGACCATCGCCATTCTCCAGTACGACCATAACCATTCTCCATTACAACCATCGCCATTCTCCAATAGGAACATCGCCATTCTCCAATACGAACATCACCATTCTCCATTACAACCATCGCCATTCTCCAATACGACCATCGCCATTCTCCATTACAACCATCGCCATTCTCCAATACGACCATTGCCATTCTCCATTACGACCATCACCATTCTTCATTACGACCATCGCCATTCTCCAGTACGACCATCGTCATTCTCCACTACAACCATCGCCATTCTCCCTAAGACCATCGCTATTCTCCACTACGATCAATGCCATTCTCCACTAAGACCATCGCCATTATCCACTAAGAATATTACCGTTTTCTACCACGACCATCATCATTCTCCATTACGACCATCACGTGTCTCCACTACGAACATTGCCATTCTCCATAATGACCATCACCATTCTCCATTACGACCATCATTTTTCTCCACTACGACCATCGCCATTTTCTACTACAACCATCGCCATTCTCCACTATGACCATCGTTATTCTCCATTACAATCATCGCTATACTCCACTAAAAACATCGTCATTTTCCACTACAACTATCACCATTCTCCATTACGACCATGGCCATTCTCCACCACGACCATCGCCATTCTCCATTACAACCATGGTCATTCTCCACTACGACCATGGCCATTCTCCATTATGACCATCGCCATTCTCCACTAAGACCATCTCCATTCTCTATTACTACCATCGCCATTCTACACTATGAACATTGCCATTCTCTATTATGAATCATCGCCAATTTCCACTACGAACATCGCCATTCTCCACTACAATCATCGCCATTCTCCAAAACGAATTATCACCATTTTCCATTACGAAGACTGCCATTCTCCATTATGAATCATCGCCATTCTCCACTACTATCATCACCATTCTCTTATATGAATTATCACCATTTTCCACTACGAATATCACCGTTCTCCACTACGATCATCGCCATTCCCCATTACGACTATCCCCATTCTCCACTACAAACATCGCCATTCTCCACTACGATCGTCGCCATTCTCCACTACAATTGTCGCCATTCTCAACTATGATCGTCGCCATTCTCCATTACTACCATCGCCATTCTCCACTACAATCGTCGCCATTCTCCACTACGATCGTCGCCATTCTCCATTACGACCATCACAATTCTCCACTACGATCGTCGCCATTCTCCACTACGATCGTCTCCATTCTCCATTACGACAATCGCCATTCTCCACTACAACCATTGCCATTCTCCACTATGATCATCGCCATTCTCCATTACGACTATCGTCATTTTCCATCATGACCATTGCCATTCTACACTACGAATATCGCCATTTTCCACTATGAACATCGCCATTCTCCACTACAATCATCGCCATTCTCCAATACGAATTATTACCCTTCTCCATTACTAACAGCGCCATTTTCCATTACATATCATTGCTATTCTCCTCTAAGAAACTCATTATTCTCCAATACGAATTATCACCATTTTCCACTACGAACATCGCCATTCTCCACTACGATCAACGCCATTCTCTACTACGATCATCCCCATTCTCCATTACGACCATCACCATTCTCCAATACGAATCATCGCCATTCTCCACTTCGAACATCGCCATTCTCCATTACAACCATCACCATTCTCCACTACAACCATCGTCATTCTCCATTACATTCATCACCATTCATCATTACGAAGACCACCATTCTCCATTATGAATCATTTCCATTCTCCACTACTATCATCACCATTCTCTAATACGAATTATCACCATTCTCCGCTACGAACATCGCCGTTCTCCATTACGATCATCGCCATTTTCCTTTACGACCATCGCCATTCTCCACTAAGAACATCGCCATTCTCCACTACGATTGTGGCCATTCTCCACTACAATCGTCGCCATTCTCCATTACAACCATTGCCAGTCTCCACTACAACCATCGCCATTCTCCACTACGATCATCGCCATTCTCCATTATGACCATCATCATTCTCCATTATGACCCTCACGATTCTACCCTACGAACATCGCCATTTTCCACTATGAACATCGCCATTCTACACTACAATCATTGCCATTCTCCAATACGGATTATCACCATTCTCCATTACGACCATCACCATTCTCCAATACGAATCATCGCCATTCACCGCTGCGAACATCGCCATTCTCCATTACAACCATCACCATTCTCCACTACGACCATCGTCATTCTCCATTACAATCATCACCATTCTCTACTATGACCATCACCGTTCTATGTCAAGCACTTTGTCATTCTCTTCAAAAGGAGATTTTTAAGTAAATCATCTCATTGTATGGTTATTCTCCTAAATATTCATGTATACCTTAACGTGGTGGTAGGGATTATGTGTCCCCATGATCAGCAAAACTACTTGTCAGAGCTAACCATACCAGGTTTGTAATGAGTGATCAGACTGAAGTCTTCCACCCTCACCAATCTACAGTGGCCTGCGGGATGAAAAAGTGGCTAAAACCGCAGACTTTTAGGTATTTTTACTGTACTGAAATAGAAACGACTGCAGTTGTTGTTGATGCTGTTATATATATATATATATATATATATATATATATATATATATATATATATATATATATATATATATATATATATATATACATATATATATATATATGTATATATATATATATATATATATATATATATATATATGTATATATATATATATATATATATATATATATATATATATATATATATATATATATATATATATATATATATATACAGTATATATATATATATATATATATATATATATATATATATATATATATATATATATATATATATATATATATATATATATATATATATATATATATACAGAGCACAGCGTACATCACACATTAGATTTCAGTTAAGGAAATAACACAAGTATAAAATCCCTTTGCAGCAGACGACACCGTTTGATGAAAACAATAGATATTCGATATCAGTTAAAGCGGAGAATCAAGGTACAAATAGTAGTTTTTCCAGCGTCCATCTTCGGTCTATGACTGCTGTTCACTCATCCGTTTTGATGGAGTTTTTCTTCGTAATATTTTTTTTTAATGTTTAATACCTCGTCCCTTTTTTAGGATCCGGAAATATTCGTTGCTAAAGAAATTGTCGACTTTTATAAAATTTCTATTTTTTTTAAACTTCGTTCCATTGATCGCTAGAATTTGTTCATTAGATGTCATTTGATGTGAGAGGGTAATTGGTTTATATTCTCTCTCTCTCTCTCTCTCTCACACTGAGGGACCTGGGGGAACCCAAACAAAAAATAAGGCAATAAGGTAAGGTAAGGCTCTCTCTCTCTCTCTCTCTCTTATATATATATATATATATATATATATATATATATATATATATATATATATATATATATATAAAAAAAAATTTATATATATATACAGACACGAACAAACAAACATACACATAATCATCAGCTGTTGCTAGTCCACTGCAGGACAAAAGCCTCAGACATGCCCTTCCACAACAGTATGTTTATGGTCCTTATGGAAGTCTGTACCTGCAAATTTTCTTAGCTCGTCAATTCATCGTCATATCTTCCTTCTCTAAACTCGTTTGCAATATCTAATATATATATATATATATATATATATATATACATACTCTCGGTCTTAGTTGAAAATTGTGAACTATTTCTCTTATGAATTTAGAAATATTCAATTCATTTATTAGAAGTTTTAATATAGTTAATATTAGTTGAGAGAGAGAGAGAGAGAGAGAGAGAGAGAGAGAGAGAGAGAGAGAGAGAGAGAGAGAGATTTTAAACAATTCCTAGCATATAGTTAGATCAACTTCAAAAGGTATGATTAAGACCTAAAGTTTTTCTCTTTATCTTACCCCAGCCTCAAAGCCTTTTGGAAAATCCCCAGATAATGAACTAATGATGGAAGAAATTATAGGTTCGAACCCCGTCATTTGTGCTGGAATATCATCCTAGCTTCTTGAGAGCCACCTGCATTTAATCGTACTTCGGCCATAATCCATAGTTTAACCAGACCACTTATTTGATCTGGCTTGGAAAGTTTTGGTCTTATAACCCCCCCCCCCCCCCCCCCAAAAAAAAATAACATTCAAATCTTATCTGACAAGTTAAATTATTGTGAATTGTGTAATTTTTTTATTTTGACAAACTTTAATTAGCGTTTTGTGTGTGTGTGCGTGTCTGTGATTGCAGTAACTCTGTTTATGTTGCATGGTGAAATTTATATTTAAAAGTTTGGCAATTTTTTTTTTTATTTATTTATTTTTTCTTTTTTTTTGCATTAACTGGAGAAATTTTCTCATTGAGAAAGAAATATATTGATGTACATTTCGTATTTTCTGTTACTTTTTTTTTTTTACGTGTTTTGAAAATATTTAAGTTCATATGAGTTTTTTTATTAAATCATTTCACCTTATCA
>NC_090749.1:66403687-66408687 GCF_036898095.1 Palaemon carinicauda
TCGGTCGATGTGGTAACGTCCCTGACCGGTGAACTCCAGACTGGGATTCGAGTTCCCTTCAAAATCGTTAGTTTCTTTGGTCGCTGCAAGCTCACCATCATTGTGAGCTAAGGAATGGGGGTTTGTGGGAACCTATAGGTCTATCTGCTTAGCCATCAGCAGCCATGGTCCTAGCTTGGATGGAGGGAAAGCTTGGGTGTTGATCATATGTATATATAGTCAGTCTCTAGGGCACTATCCTGCTTGATATATCACTGACACTGTCCCTTGCATCTATCATTCATAAGGGGCCTTTAATTAGATTCAATGGGAAGGACATAATAGAATTCCTTGTTCAAATGTCTTTATCACTAGAGGTACCACAAAACAGATTTCCATTTTACAGAATACCGATTCTTGCAATATGCCAAAATCCCCATTTCAGTTTTATCCCAGTTCAAATACATTAGGCTGAAGTTTGTTTCATCTGCTATAAGGATTTGATCCATATAATGTTTATGCCTCCGTGGGGGTTGTAAACAGGGTTAAGCACGCCCCAGAGGAGACTGAATTCTCAGGCACCGATGGGTAGTTGAAAAGGGTTGTCAACAAGCTTTTGAGAATTCTCGTAATTCTTTGCCTCAGCTGTGCTGGACTGTAGAGTGGCACCGTTTTTGCTTTCAAAACAGTTGTCAGCAAGTCCCTGTAGAAACACATAATTCTACAGCCTGTGTTGTAGAGTAGTCAAGAGCTCGTTGTGGTATTGAAAACAGTTGTCAGCAAGTCCCTGTGGTAAATCAGAATTCTACGTCACCGCTGAGTTGTACAGTAGTCAGGGCCTCGTGGTATTGAAAACAGGTGTCAGCAAGTCCATGTGGTGACTCAGAATTCTACGACTCCATTGTGTTGGACAGTAATCAAGGCCTGTAGTGGTACTGAAAACTGGTGTCAGCAAGTCCCTGTGATGACTCGGAATTATACGACTCCGCTTTGTTGGACGATTTTCCTTTTTGTTCTATGCTGGTATAAATGCTGAGGCAAACACGCCCTGTTAAAAGGAGTGTAAAAGGTGACTAATACTTCTGCACATGTTTTCTGAGGTCCAAAGAAAAACTGCCTTTATTTAACGACTTCATACGGTCGAACCTCTATTCCCAATTATCTGAAGCATGAACGCATGACCAACCCTTATGCCAAGATTGCACTAAGACGTTTCTGTAGCCATTCTTACTAAGAAAATAAGCCTTAAGGTTGGTGAGCGGAAGGTTGGGATGACCTTAGCTTTCCCTCGTGGGGACAGACGAAGGCAGAGAAGCCGGAATATGACTTTATAAAAGCAAGGAAGCGTAAGACCGTCCGTCCTTCCAAAACCCCCTAAGAGATAGAAGCAGCGGACAAACATTGTTCTTAATACAGACGAATCTCTCTCTCTCTCTCTCTCTCTCTCTCTCTCTCTCTCTCTCTCTCTTCTGAGACAACTCCTTGAGAAGGCATCTTACTTTTCTTGTTGGTAAGAAGTGTCCTTTTCTCTTTATGTTTTGATCAATTCGAGAACATACGGTGACGTTTTCTTATAGTCTGTGGGTATTTTTATTTCCTTTGGACGTTTGGGATATATATATATATATATATATATATATATATATATATATATATATATATATATATATATATATATATATATATATATATATATTTGGTGTTATCCTGTAATTTAATGATATTATTGGCCTTGTGTTGGGATATTTGTCACAATGTATGGCATTTATGGACTCTGAGAAAGTTTGTGTTTTTTTGTCAAAACGTCAGCAGTAATGAAAGTCATTCAAAGGGGAGGAATAGATGAATCTTCTCAGATTCACAAAGGACTTCATGGGTTTCTTTTGAAGTCTTTGACTATACTTTTAAGTATCATTGGCTCTTCTGTACATTGGAGTTTTAGTAGCTGTTTTTTTTTTTATTGTTATTTCGATGGTTACTTCTTTGGTATTTTGCTTTGATTCTGGTTTATCATCTCTTCTTTATGGGGTATAACAAGACCTTAACCAACAAAAAACCTTCAATAACAATTTTTGGCATCCAGCTAAAACTGTCTTATTGTTCAAGTACATTGTAGGTAGAAGTGGACCAGCGGAACAGCCACCCGTTCAGATACTACCACTAGAGAGTTATTAGGTCCTTTGACTAGCCAGACAATAATACATTGGATCCCTCTCTCTGTTTACGGCTCATTATGTCTTTGCCTACACAAGAAGACGATGGCTTGACGAGCGAAGGAAATTTTCCGGTATAGACTAGCATAGAAAGGCCATATGCAGACGTTCTGCAGTGGAATATCAACGGCTGATGATGATGAGTTAAAGTGGTCAAAATCTCCTTCGTAAATTAACAGTTAAAGTATAAGTATGATGATAATCACTGCTATATCTTTTAAGCTTACTATTAAAAGAAACATCATCTGTGTGAAGGCAAGAACGAGGACCGTGGATTCCTCTCTTCAGGCATGATTAGGAAAGGCATGAACAGGATTACCCTTGGGTACTTTGAACTTGAGACCTCGATAACAAAACTTTCGGTTATGCAAATTCAGTTTCGCTATATTTCAACATCTTGATGCGCGCTTGCGAGTCTTTGGATAAGGTGACTGCTTACAGCATAGACAGTATTAGAGGATATTATTGTGTTTTTTTAAAGGTCCCACATGAATGGCAGAGGCAAGAGACAGTGACAATGCCCTATAGAATAACCATTTAGCAGGTGGACTTATAGACGATCCCAAATCCCCATCATTAGCCTAGAAGAATGGTGAGGTTGCAGACACTGCAATAAACTATCAAACTTGAGAAGGACTCGAATCCTGGCCCAGCCTACTGATTTTTTATGATAACGTTTTTTACAATAGTTTTTTTTTTCTTTGTTTTTAGGATCGTACTGAGAAATTTACTTTTGATGGCTGGTGTGAATGTTGTAATGACTCTTATTTATTTATAAGTAATAAGATTTGAAGTTGCATTTTAAATACAGCTAATAGAAAAGTTATATAAATATTGCACTTATGATTCCATGATAGAATAAGTTCTTGTAAGTTCTTAATTGGGTTTTGATGATTACTTTACGGCATATGAGATACATTATTTTTTCCATATATACAATAGTGAAATTAAAAGGCTTAGGGTAGCTGTACGAACTATAGGTAAAGTTTAGTGTTGATTCAAATATTAATAATTGTGTATGACATATTTTACTTATGTAGAAGAAATAAAAGAAATTTTTCGACCTGTCACATCCACTTTTGAAATATATACTTATAATCTTGTAATTATATTTAAATGAAGGAAATTAGGAAATGAACACAGAACAACAACAGCATAAGACCTCACACATCTCTTTATGTTTGTGTTTTATCCAGTTTTCATCACCACACTGGCCAATGTTGAATGGTGATCACTCAAAACAAACAATGCAAGTATGGGTGGCCCTAACTAGTACAGCTATGCTGATCATGGTGATGGGCACACCCTTTCACCACGCTAAGGTATCCCCACTCAGATAGGGGATACCTATATATATATATATATATATATATATATATATATATATATATATATATATATATATATATATATATACATGTACATATACATATATATATACATATATATATATATATATATATATATATATATATATATATATATATATATATATATATATATATATATATAAGGTATCCCCTATCTGAGTGGGGATGTATATATATAAAATATATATATATATATATATATATATATATATATATATATATATATATATATATATATATATATATATACATGTACATATACATATATATATACATATATATATAAGGTATCCCCTATCTGAGTGGGGATGTATATATATATATATATATATATATATATATATATATATATATATATATATATATATATATATATATACATATATATATATATATTGAATCAATTATAAAACGACATAGTCTTTATTATTCACACAACATACATATTATGTTTCTGTTAAGGCCAGAGTTTCCTTGCTCATTCACCAAGAAGAAAATAAGTACATATTTTTCCTGCCTTTTCCTCTGACATTTAGTTATGACCCAATTTACGTATGCAAAGTGGGGTCACGGTGTGCGTTCGTCTTGACCTCGTCACTTTTAAATGAATTTTCTTGCTACCTGGGAATCGAAAAAGTAGGAATTGTACCTGTGTACAGTTGGGCACAGGAATTCTCATCTCGTCTCGCTCTGAAGAAATGCAAGCAGTCACACCCTTACTGCTTGGCGAGTTCCTGATGCAGTAATATGCATATTGTCTGGGTGATAAATTTAGTATAGTCTCTCTCTCTCTCTCTCTCTCTCTCTCTCTCTCTCTCTCTCTCTCTCTCTCTCTCTCTCTGTATTGAGTTTACTTGCCTTATTGATTGATTGAATTATTCATTACTACCATTTGAATTAGTTATGGGAAGGTTTCTCAAACATCTCTGTTAGAAGATTGTATCTGGTTGTTTTTAAGTATCAAAAAATAAATTCCTGAAATGTTCTAGCTTAGAGTTCTTCAGGTCTAAGACTTGGAATAATTTTAAGAACAATGATAACCAGAGTCGATATAGTATACCCCCCCCCCCCCCAACAAAAAAAAAATAAATGATAGAGATGGCTTATAAAAGCAAAGTACATTACATATCAAATGAGAATTTCAAATTTTATAAAATATCATTCAATGCATTAAATTTGTATCAAGTAGACTTTATTGCTTACTTTATTTAACCAATACTGCAGTAAATTGGTATCAAACGGGTTTCACTTTACACATAATATATAATACTTTACATATTTTATAGTCTACGTCTTTACATCTTCATTTACACTCGCCTGTAATGCAGGGAAATCTTAAGAACACACAAAAGACACTTAAGTGCTGCTTTCATACAAGAGCACTGGTCTACAGTATATTAATCAGTTGGTTTTGATCAACAGATTACTACACTTCCGA
>NC_090749.1:66413687-66428687 GCF_036898095.1 Palaemon carinicauda
AATATATTTCGAAACACTTACGTCAAAAACAAGATATTTGTTTTATTACAAATATGTCAACTTATTATGGGAAGAGCCTCATATGAAATCTGCCAATTACATTTTATATATAGCATATGACGTCACAAAATCTGCCAATCAAAAGCTACATATCATGTGAGGTCACACGTGATTAACCAATTATAGACATTATACAGTTTGAAATACATAGATGTGACAAGAAGTCATCCAATCACATACAAAATATGTCAAAGATGAAATTATTTTCGAGAAATTATTACTATCCTTGCCTGGCGATCTCCTGGACTGGGTTTCAAGCCCCGCTCAAGGACGATAGTTTCTTGTAGTGTCTGCAACCTCTCCATCCTTTTGAGCTAAGGATGGAGTGTTTACGGGAGAACCTATAGATCTACCTTCTGAGGAATCAACAATCATTACCTGTCCTTCCTTGGTCCTAGCTTGGGTGCTAATCCTTTATATATATGGTCAGTCTCTAGGGCATTGTCACTGTCTCTTGCCTATGCTATTCATGAGTGGAATTTAAAACATTTAAAATATTATTATTATTATTATTATTATTATTATTATTATTATTATTATTATTATTATTATTATTATTATTTTTATTATCATTATTATTATTATTATAAACCCAAGGGGTCCAACAAGGAAAAATAACCCAGTAAGGAAGGGAAATAAAGAAAGAAATAAACGATATAAGAAGTAATGAAAAACTGAAAAATAAAAGATTTCAAAAACATTAACATTAAAACAGATATTTGATTTATAAACTATAAAAAGTTACATCAGGACGTTGTCACACAAAATCTATTAATCAAAATCATTTTGAAATACATTCATCACACGCTAAGTATCTATGACGTCACATACAAGTTATCTCTTTCGTGATTCGTCCAAAGTCCTCATACAGAATCGACCAATCACAGATAACATATCTTACGCAATGCATTGATGTCAGCAAATTGCAGACGGGATATCTTTTAAAGAAAGGCAATGGTTCTGTTTCATGGATGACATTTTTTTTTTTATGTCAAAAGGTCAAGTTATGAATATAGAGCGGAAGGTTCATCTCCTCTGTAATATTCGAGGGTATATGAAGCAAAGGTTTTCAGTTTATTTGTAAAGTTAAGGTAGAACTAATAAGATTCTCTCTCTCTCTCTCTCTCTCTCTCTCTCTCTCTCTCTCTCTCTCTCTCTCTCTCTCTCTCTCTCTATAGGTGAGGGTGTTTTTATTTTTTTTTTCATATTCATCCTTGTTGAAATAAACAATTTATTCCTCTCTGTCCATTTTTCTTGTCATATATATATATATATATATATATATATATATATATATATATATATATATATATATATATATATACATATTCAAATAAGCCATCTTTCTTCGTGGCCAAGTGGTTTAGTCACTGTCTATACAAGCTTGCCGACCAGGGTTCGATTCCCGGCCGGTCACAAGCTCTTATTTTTGTGTGATTTCGCCTGGGGCTCTGATCCCGAGGTCTTTAAGAGAATCCAGACATTAATGTATCAAAAGTTTATTTGGTTTATTTGAATATGAAAAACACGTTTAAATGTGCATATATATATATATATATATATATATATATATATATATATATATATATATATATACATTATATGCGTATGTGTATATGTATGTATATATGTACATATGTTTTGTGTGTGTATATACATACACATATACACACACATTAGCCTATATGCTTGTGTATATATGTATGCATATATATGCATTCATACATATTTTTGTGTGATATATATATATATATATATATATATATATATATATATATATATATATATATATACATGTGTGCATGTATGTGTGTATGTTTGAGTGAGTGAATATGCGCGCTAGAATTAACATCAAAATCATTTTACAAGAATAGTTTTCTATTGGAACTCACAAGAACTCTCTGTAAGTAGAAAATATTCTTAAGAATGATATCCTGGTTGAGAGATAAATAGGATATAATAACCAATTAATTTTCTTAACGGAGAAGGTAAAATAAGATTATATCTTTTCAGGTATCTTTGTACAGAAATAGAAATTACATTATTATATCATTTGGTATAACAGTAATGTAAAAGCTCCGGAAAATGAATTTGTGATGATAGTTATGATATCAAGTCGTTCTTATTTTGTATTAACATATTATCTTTGCAGCTGTCATTATTATTATTATTACTATTATTATTATTATTATTATTATTATTATTATTATTATTATTATTATGTAGGCAACAACCCTAGTGGGAAAAGCAGGATGCTATAAGCCTAAGTGTTCTAACAGGGGAAAATAACCCAGTGAGAACAGGAAATATATAAACTGCAGAAAAAGTGAAGAAAAATTAAAATAAAACACCTTAAGAACATTACCAAAATTAGAATATATCTTTCATATATAAACTATTAAAGGAGACTTACGTCAGCCAGTTCAACATAAAAACATTCGCTGCAAGTTTGAACCTTTGAAGTTCCACAGATTTAACAACAAAATTAAACCAGTTTGCAACTGCATTGTACTTTTTGTTTATCTAGTGCAGAATGTCAATGTTTTTATTTTCTCCGTTAAGGAGGTTTTGTTTTCACCTCTATCTGTTTGTTTATTAACAGTGCTGATCCGGATAACTATGCAGATCCAAGATTTATGTTATACAGTGAATTAATTGGTTGTCAATATAAGTAGTAGGTTGGCCAGGGCACCAGCCACCCATTGAGATACTACCACTAGAGAGTTATGACATCTTTTGACTGGCCAGAAAGTACTACACTGGATCCTTCTCTCTGGTTACGGTTCATTTTCCATTCGCCTACACATACACTGAATATTCTGGCATATTCTTTACAGATTCTCCTCTGTCCTCATACATCTGACAACACTGAGATTATTAAACAATTCTTCTTCTCTCAAGGGGTTAACTACTGCACTGTAATTGTTTATTGGCCACTTTCCCCTTTTTAAGGGTAGAAGAGACTCTTTAGTTATGGTAGGCAGGTCTTCTAGGCGAAGGACACTCCAAAATCAAACCATTGTTCTCTAGTTTTGGGTGGTGCCATAGCCTCTGTACCATGTCATCCACTGTCTTGGGTTAGAGTTCTCTTGCCTGAGGGTACACTTGGGCAGACTATTCTCTCTTATTTCTCTTCCTCCAGTTTTGTTAAAGTTTATATAGTTTGTATAGGAGATATTTATTTTAATGTTGCTTCTCTTCTTAAAATATTTCAATTTTCCTTGTTTCCTTTTCTCACTGAGCTATATTCCCTGTTAGAGCCCCTGGCCTTATAGCATCCTGCCTTTCCAACTAGGGTTGTAGCTTAGCAAATAATAATAATAATAATAATAATAATAATAATAATAATAATAATAATAACAATATTCATTGGCGGAGGTCTGAGATCGCTTATTATTATTATTATTATTATTATTATTATTATTATTATTATTATTATTATTATTATTATTATTATTATTATAAATAAAATTGATATATATCTTATTCATAGTTTAAACTTTTATATTTTTTTCTGTCTATTTATACTCACTCATTATTGAAAGGTCACCCCAGTTAGTCGTTAAATTATCTGGGGCCTCTGACAACAGCAGCAGTAATCTATATGGAAGTTGTAATTATTCTATTATGGTCCGTTGCAACCACTGGTGAAGGTCATAGGCCAAGACGTAACCTAAAACATAGACATTTTCTTATTTTGTCTCTATTTGTCCTGTTTAAACATTTTTCTAATTTAAAATAGATACCTAATATACTTACGTACTGAAGATTTATTAGCAATAATATTCATATGTTGAATTGTATATACAACCAGAACAAATGCAGCCGTATCTAACCCACTGCAGGACAATGGCCTCAGACATGTTCTTATCCATGCCTGGGGTTTGGTCAGTTTTCATCAACACGCTGGCCAGTGTGCATTGGTGATGGTGGGAAATTTTCGTCTGGTCGCTCACAGGAAACCATATGCATGGGTGACGCTGACTAGTAAAGCTTTGTGGATCATGGCGATACGCAAACTCTTTCATAAAGGTATCCCCTTTCACAAAAGGATATATATATATATATATATATATATATATATATATATATATATATATATATATATATATATATATATATATGTATATACATATATGTATATATATATATATATAAATATATATATATATATATATATATATATATATATATATATATATATATATATATATATATATATATATATATATATATATATATATATATATGTGTGTGTGTGTGTGTGTGTGTGTGTATTGGGGATTTTCAGACCGCAAGTGCATATGTATGATTGCGTGTGTGTTTGTGTGTGTATGTATTGAAGATTCTCAGACCGCAATCTGTAGTTGTAAGCAATCTATCATCACAGTGAAACCAAAGCAATGGACACAGCAAGCAATGACACACTCATCTTGGCACGAATTGCACGTCATTACCGGTAATTTGGATCCGGCCAGTGGACCCGACTCTTGTAAATGGCTAATTGTCCTGTTTAATTGGCAGCTGAGTGCCAAGCTAAATCTGAAATTGGCACTCCAGCGCCGGGCGATGACGATTAATTTCTACCGTAAGGAATCATAGGTCATTCTCATCCTGTGATGTGTTCGCTCTCAGAGTCAACACTTCCGTCTTCAATAAGTTCGTATTGATTCCTTTCGGGACATTTCAAGTCAGGGGTTAAAGTTTGTGGGATGAGCTTTGGATATTCATTTTTATGGGAACATTTGGTTTGTGATAAGTCTGTAATGCTTTTCCGTGAGCTATTATTACCTCCGCCGAGGAGATTTTGCTTTCACCTCTGTCTTTCTATTTATTTGTTTGTCAAAAAACTAACTCAAAAATTTACGGATGCCCTTTGATGACAATTTCAGGATATGTTAGAATTAGACTGTTTTAGAAGTGATAAGATTTTATCTTTCATCCGGATCCAGGATTTTTCTTAATCAATAGATTCAACCATGGTCAACATATGATAAAGAGAAAGCTTGGTCCGTACACTAGAATAAAATGTTAACAGTCCTAAAATCTCTGATTACACTCTACTTTTTTTTTACTCTTGATAGAACTTCTTAAAGTCGGTTCATCAACGAGAGATTTCGTTATATTTCTCATAATCAGCAATTGATTTACAGCAACTCTATAATGTTTGGGACCTAACATTTCCTTAATGATTTTTTTAGCCAACGTTTGGAATTTTGTATTTCTAAGGTGTCTCATTACCAACACTTGGACGTCCAATATTCTTTAACTCTTCTCACATCAATCTTTATAGCTCAATAATTCTGTAATACTTCTCAGCAGAAAGACTGGTCTTAAATATTTCCACAGCCATCTTTGCAGCATACATCTATATTTCAGTAAGTATTAATAAAGAATAAAGATATTTCGGGACCATTGCGATATACTTTAGTTGAAAAAGCATTAGAAAACATTCGAGAAATGAAATTTAGCTAAGGAGGCTCATTTACAATCAGAAATGTTGCTAAAATTTTCAGGATAATGTTATCGAGTAAAAGCTTTTTTACGAGATTCATTTATTTTCCAAACACATTTTAGACTACCAACCGTGTGTCACACAATTGTACATAATTCCTTTTGTATATATTATGCTTGTATCTTCGCTCTTCCCTCGCACTAAACGAACATGAAAATTCATGTCTGCTGTTTCCTTCTTAACATTGTCTGTCTTGTTAACTTATTATGTCCTGTTGCCTTGAGGTTTTGTATATAAAGGAGAGTGTTCTATAACAATATAACTCAGTTGATTGCATCCTGCCTTTGAGTTCACAACCCTCTCTCGGCCCGTCACATTGGTGACCCCGGAAGTCGACTCGCTCCCACTGCCTTCCACCCCCACCTCCCTAGCCCCTCCATCGTTGGTACTATGACGGAGACGGACTCTACTACAGCAGTTGGCACTGCGGCCGCCCCATTGAAACTTTCACCGTTCGCCAGCGGAGAAGCGTTTGCTTGGTTTCAACGCGCAGAAGTCCACTTTCGTATCAGGGGCGTGACTCGCTCACCCACCAAAGCAGATTATGTTCTCGCGGCGATACCCGAGGACACCTTCCCAGAAATATCCGACTGGCTTTGTGAACAAGGAGACACCCCAATAGCGTATGACGCCCTCTAAACATACCTTCTGCAGCAGTACTCGCCGTCGCCAGCCGCCCGTATAGCAAAGCTTTTTCAGCTCTCGCAACAACCGTTGGGGGACCAAAGGGCTTCGCTTGCCCTCAAGGAAATGACCAGTATCGCTCGCCTTCAACCTGCCGCAGACGGCTCTCCTCGTGAGGTGAACCTACTTCGTGCCCTTTGGATACGCCGTTTACCCGAACCTGTACGCGCTGCCATACCCGATGTCGATAGTTTACCCATAAAGGACTTAATGACAGCCACTTCAAGACCTCCATCAACGCCTCCACCCCTGACGACGAGGATGCCTATTCAACGTCAACCGCAGCTGACATGAATGCCGTAGGACATACACGCCTACTCCGAGACGTGCCGAAGCGGCGACAAAGCCGCCCACCACCCACCTATCGCTCGCGCCCCAACGAACGACTTCTACAGCCACTTACTACCTCCCATCCGCCGCAGTTTTGCTACTACCACTTCAGATTTGGGGCAACCGCGAAGAAATGTGCCAAGGATTGTCAGTGGCCAAAAAACATGTAAGTAGGCCATCGCTTGTGGCGGTGGCCTCCCATGTTTCTAATCTTTTCTTTTTACAGGATGCAGGAACGGGCGTGCGATTTTTGGTAGACACGGGTGCTTGTCGTTCTCTTTTGCCAAGGAAACTCTTCAAGGCACGACGTAGTCTGTCTACATCTGCCGACGTCCGCTTGGTAGCTGCCAACGGATCTGCGATACCCACCTACGGTTACGAGAACCTCACATTATCGTACGGAAACGGTAAATTCAATTGGAAGTTTCTCGTTGCTGACGTCACAAAGCCAATCCTCGGTGTGGATTTCCTCTCTCATTTCCACCTTCTGGTCGATGTCGCCCACCGACAATTGGTCAACGCAGACTCGTACTTGTCGACACCTCCTCAACCCGCCCCCTCTAACCTCGCTCTCCACATCAGCGCACCCACGGATGCCTACGCCCACCTCCTCACGTCGTACTCGGAAGTTTTCCGTCCAGAACTTCGCCAAACGGTATTTATCACCATATCAAGACGACGGGACCCCCAGTCTTCGCAAAATTCAGACGTCTGGCACCGGAACGCTTGGCAGCCGCCAAACAGACGTTCGCCGAAATGGAGAAAATGGGCCTTTGCCAAAAGGCCTCTAGCCCATGGTCGTCACCCTTACACATCGTTCTGAAGAAAGACGGCTCCCTCCGTCCGTGCGGGGATTACAGGCGCCTGAACATGCAAACAGAACCGGATCACTACCCCCTCCCAAACATTGCCGATGTGACCTCCTACCTGCACAAAGCAAAGGTTTTCTCTACGCTCGACCTCCTGAAGGGGTATTATCAGGTGCCTATGAACCAAGAAGACATCCCCAAGACCGCCATCACCACTCCGTTTGGCACATACACCTTCAATTACTCCAGTTTTGGCCTTCGTAATGCTGGGGCAACGTCTCAACGTCTCATGGATGGCATCTTAGGGGACCTCCCTTTCTGTGTATGTTATGTGGACGACATACTTGTGTTCTCCTCCTCAAAAGAGGAACACCTCCGTCACCTGCGCATCGTGCTCGACCGCCTGCATCAAAACAGCCTTGTAGTCCGGTACGACAAGTGTACCTTTGGCGCCAACGAAGTGTCGTTCTTAGGGCACCGTATCACTCCTGAAGGAGTCCATCCCCTCCCTGAGAAGGTAGCAGCCGTTCAGAGCTTCCCTGCGCCCTCGACCGTCAAAGCTCTGCAGGAATTCTTGGGCATGATCAACTATTATCACCGTTTTCTGCCAGCCATTGCCGCCACTCTTGCTCCCCTCTACGCCTCCCTCAAGGGCAAGCCAAAGGACCTGAAGTGGGGTCCCCTTCAAGAAGCAGCCTTCTGCAATGCAAAGAAGGCCCTATCAACTGCTGTGGCTCTCACTTTTCCTATCCCACACGCCCCTCTCCTTCTCTCCACCGATGCCAGCGACGTCGCTATTGGTGCAGTACTCGAGCAGGTGGTCAAAGGCTCGCCCCGCCCATTGGCCTTCTTCAGCAGAAAACTGTCCAAGGCAGAATCGGGTTATTCTACCTTCGATCGAGAATTGCTGGCGGTGCACTTGGCTGTCCGTCACTTTCGCCATTTCTTAGAAGGTACGCCCTTCGTCCTTCGCACAGACCACATGCCTCTGGTGCACGCCTTCACTCGACAGTCTGACGCCTGGTCCGCCCGTCAACGCCGACATCTCTCCGCCGTGGCTGAATACAATTGCACCCTCCAATACGTCCCTGGGAAAGTGAATCCCGTTGCCGATGCCCTGTCAAGAAACACGTTGGCTGCCGTTCAACTGGGATTGGATTACAACGCCCTGGCTGAAGCCCAACAACAGGATCCAGAGTATCAAACTTGTAGGACATCCTGCACGTCCCTCCGTTGGGAAGATTTTCCCCTCGAAGACTCCAACACCACCCTCCTCTGTGACGTCAGTACTGGTAGACCGCGACCTTGGATTCCTGCTCCTATGCGCCGACAGGTGTTTGATTTCATTCACGGCCTTTCACATCCCTTGTCCCGTTCTACTGCACAGCTGCTGAAGGCAAAGTTCATTTGGCACGGTATTTCTAAGGATGCTAAGGATTGGGTCCGCGCCTGTACTTCTTGCCAAACTTCCAAAGTACATCGACACACGGATTCAGGAGTGGGCACCTTTCCTCAACCTCTAGTGTCGTTTCGCACACATTCACGTCGATGTTGTAGGCCCCCTACCCACATCACAAGGACATCGTTACCTGTTTACCGTCATCGACCTCTCCACTCGTTGGCCTGAAGCCATTCCCATGGAAACTGCAACGTCCGCCTCATGTACATCTGCCTTACTCTCTGGATGGATTTCAAGATTCGGTATCCCTGAGCATATTACTTCTGACAGGGGAACCACTTTCACCTCTCAATTGTGGACGTCATTAGCGAATCTCCTGGGCATCACCCTACATCAGACAACGGCCTACAACCCCGCTGCCAATGGAATGGTTGAACGTTTTCATCACACCCTCAAACCAGCTTTGATGTCCCGCTGCAAGGATTGCAACAGGTTTACTCAGCTTCCCTGGGTCCTCCTGGGACTAAGGACCACTCCTAAAGACGCCCTCGACGTCTCGGCAGCTGAAATGGTGTGTGGCGACCCGTTGGTCGTCCCTGCCAAATTTTTTCCTTCTACAACCTCCTCTGACGATCTCCAGCGCATACGTCACGTCGTGGGAAAATTTACTCCGTGCCGCCAGACTTACAAGCCCCCAGCGAAGCATCACATACCAACGGACTTGCACTCTGCAACGCACGTCTTCCTGCGCAACGACACTAGCAAGCCACCACTAACGCCCCCTTACACGGGCCCTTTCCTTGTGATCCGACGCAGTCCGAAAGCATTCCTACTAAACATTCGGGGCAAAGAAGACTGGGTCTCCATTGATCGTCTAAAACCTGCTTATCTTCTGCCAGATGACCCGCCTACAGTTCGCCTCTCCAGATCAGGGCGCCCTATTTAACATATACAGTATGTCATTTTTAGGGGGGGAGCCATGTACCAACCGTGTGTCACACAATTGTACATAATTCCTTTTGCATATATTATGCTTGTATCTTTGCTCTTCCCTCGCACTAAACGAACATGAAAATTCATGTCTGCTGTTTCCTCTGTAACATTGTCTGTCTTGTTAACTTGTTATGTCCTGTTGCCTTGAGGTTTTGTATATAAAGGAGAGTGTTCTATAACAATATAACTCAGTTGATTGCATCCTGCCTTTCAGTTCACAACTCTCTCTCGGCCCGTCACAAGACTAATCAAGTAATGTTCCAAGCAGCGAAACAGTACTAAGGATGAAATCTTTGGCTCTGAGTAACGTTACTGAAATATTTAGAGGCTGATAATAAATCTAAGCCATTACTGTATAAGGTTGGGCCGGGCACCAGCCACCTGTTGAGATACTACAGCTAGAGAGTTAAGGGGTCCTTTGACTAGCCAGACAGTACTACATTGGACCCTTCTCTCTGGTTACGGTTCACTTTCCCTTTACCTACACATATAAGGAATAGTCTGGCCTATTCTTTACAGATTCTCATCTGTCATCATACACCTGACAACACTGAGATTACCAAACAATTCTTCCTCGCACAAGGGGTTAACCACTGCACTGTAATTGTTCAGTGGCTACTTTCCTCTTGGTAAGGGTTGAAGAGACTCTCTAGCTATGGTAAGCAGCTTTTCTAGCGGAAGGACACTCTAATATCAAACAATTGTTGTCTAGTCTTGGGTAGTGCCATATCCTCTGTACCATGGTCTTCAACTGTCTTGGGTTAGAGTTACCTTGCTTGAGGGTACACTCGGGCACACAATTCTATCCTATTTCTCTTCCTCTTGTTACGTTAAAGTTTTTATATTTTATTTAGGAAAGCTTTATTTTCATGTTACTATTCTTGAAATAATTAATTTTTCATCGTTTCCTTTCCTCGATGGGCTATTTTCCCCGTTGAAGCCCCAGGGCTTATAGCATCCTGCTTGTCCAACTAGGGTTGTAGCTTAGCAAGTAATAAGAGTAATAATGTCTTTGGATTCAAATGTTATAGACGAATTACGGGGATCCTGAGCTCCATATGGTGTCCTCAAAATCATTCCAAATGGTCAGGATATAAACATTGGCTCCAAGAAGCAGCTTTTCCCATCCACCCTCTTCCAAGGATCATTTACAAAGTCATTTGGAACCACACGTCAAGTCTTTGGTCAAACCAACTCACCTAACATCAAATAGTCTTTGATTCAATCTAGTGGAAATGATCTCTTGCTCCGCAGAGCGGGAGTGCCAATTTCGAATTTAGGTTGGCACATGGATGCCAATTAATCGAGGAAACTAGCCAGTTACATGAGACGGGTCCAGTGGACGATTCCTAATTACCCTTAATGCCAGGAGTCTCGTGCCCATATGGATGTGCCATTGACTGCTTTGCAAAGTCACTTGTTGGCAGTGGGTTGATAGTGTGTTCCTAAATGAAGATTGCTGTGATGAATCTATGCAAAACACACTTATGCTCTCACACAAATTTTATGTATATATATATATATATATATATATATATATATATATATATATATATATATATGTATGTATGTATGTATATATATATATATATATATATATATATATATATATATATATATATATATATATATATATACTGTCACGCTGAGCAGAATTGCCAAAAGTATGACTAATCGATAGCTTCCCATCCCTTGGATAGGAGTGAATTGGAGTAGTCATACCCTGGTAGGAGGGGAGTGTATACCTAAATATATATCCACCATTTCTGACGTATCACGTCCATTAGTAGAAATATGATAACAGTTTAATTAAAACCATTTGACCAGGCTTTGATATTTCCCTTCCATCGTCCTTCTGCTCCAATGGGAGAAAGTTTGGATATTGTAGGCAATATTCCTGGGCGTTTTCCTGGGATTTTCTTTGTGTTTTAGCTTTCTTGAATGGAAAAGTAATCCTCGCCAGCACCACTGGACGTCGGGGGTCTGTAGTGAGTGGTTCCGGAGGTTTATTGAGTCGGAGAATATAAGGCAGAGAGAGAAAGGTTTCGTGCTGTAACTTTGGGATGGAGCAGCATTGAGAGATTTATTGGCAGATAGACGTAGAGAGAATGGGGAAAGGGATTCTAGGTGGTATATATATATATATATATATATATATATATATATATATATATATATATATATATATATATATATGTTTAAATATTGTATATAACCATATAATTTTCCGTATATGTATAATACATGAAATAAACCACACTTTATAAGAAAATAAATTTACTTTGAAATTGTCCCTTGGAAAGCTCAAAATGAATTATTTTTTTCATAAATTGTAGGTATATTTTATTTCTACATGAATATAATATATACTCTCTCTCTCTCTCTCTCTCTCTCTCTCTCTCTCTCTCTCTCTCTCTCTCTCTCTCGTAAATGTAATATGGAAACGTATTATTCCTTCTTCAATTTCCCAATGGTTATATTTTGTCTCGAGAAACAAGTATTAACAATGAGAGTGTTAAAATCATTATCATCAACGTCATGATTATTTTTTGAAATATTCATAATACCTTGCATGTTCCCAGTGATCCCATATATATAAAAACATCAGAGGTGTGAAAGTTCCCTGTATTTTTGAGCTCATAACTCCAGCGAGCACTAAAATCCCCTGAAAAATAGACCCAGGATTTATTTAATGGCATCACGGGTTACACTCAGGTTAATAAGTGGCGTGTGTTACTGCTGTCTCTACTGCCCGTTTGAGTTTATAATTAATCACAGCTTGTGGTACGAGGCTTCATAGCGGTAATTGCATCGTTTGTGTCCAGATGTCGATACGTAGAGGTTATCTACATTTGTTTTATTATTTAACGCTATTTTTATACAAGAAATATTTCGGTTTTGATGGGTTTTTTTTATGCCATTTTTTTTTAAAGGTTAGTATTGTTGATGTTAGTTTAACGCCATTTTATTTTTATGACCAAGTACCTATGTAGTTTGCCTTTGACATCATTCACATTTTGTGTTGAAGTAGCTTGAGTAGTTTTGCCTTGACATCATTTGTTTTTTGTGATGTAATTTCTGGGTTTTTGGTTTGACATCATTTTACTTTCATGGTGTAATTTCTGTAGTTTTGCTTTGACATCATTTGGTTTTTGTGATGTAATTTCTGTGGTTTTGGTTTGACATCATTTTACTTGCATGGTGTAATTTCTGTAGTTTGGCTTTGACATCATTTGGTTTTTGTGATGTAATTTCTGTAGATTTTCTTTGACATCATTTTATTTTCATGATGTAATTTCTGTAGTTTTGCTTTGCCATCACTTTGCTTTTTGTGATGTAATTTCTGTAGTTTTGCTTTGACATCATTTTGTTTACATTAGGTAATTTTTGCAGTTTGGCTTTGACATCATTTTGTTTTTATTATGTAATTTCTGTAGATTCACTTTGACATCATTTTGTTTTTGTTATGTAATTTCTGTAGGTTTCCTTTGAAATTATTTTGATTTCGTGTTGACATAGCTTTGGTGGCTTGGCTTTGCCATCATTTCGTTTTTAAAACGAAGTAGCTTTTTTTTTATTTAACATTATCATCAGTTGATTGTAAATTATAAATAGCGTTAGATTCCTTGTTTCCTCGCCATTAAAGGTCAAGGAAAGTAATTAACCTCATTGTTTTAAAATATTTCATTGTGTATCACAAAATAAATGATCTCTCCTTTCCTTTTTATATTTCCCTATTTCACATCTTCAAATTAATTAGCTTTCTTGACTCTTTACGCTTTTATGTGTTGGAAAATTAATTAGCATTGCTTGCGTTGAGTCATTATAGGTTTTATTGAGGGGTTTAAAAGCTTTGATATTTCTCATGGTGGCATTTTAAATACAAATACTTATAACTAACATCTATACACGTTCACAGTCATTGCTTTTTGTTGTGACATTTTTAATGTAGAAACTTATTCAGCATTACTGTTGCTTTAATCTAAATTGTTCGATTGTACAGTTGCTTTCAAAGAAATTTAGTAATGATCATTTCATTTTTATGGAAGGCGCAAAGGGTTATGTCCATTCATCAATGATATATATATATGTATATATATATATATATATATATATATATATATATATATAGACACGGAAAGTAAAATTAAAATTCTTTATTGGATGTTTCGTGGTTATAGTACATATTTTATGCTTATCACGTGTTAGCTTTCCTCATCTTTATATACACACACGCATATCCATATATATACAGTATATATATATATATATATATATATATATATATATATATGCACACACACACACATATATATATTTATATATATATATATATATATATATATATATATATATATATATATATATATATAGACACGGAAAGTAAAATTAAAATTCTTTATTGGATGTTTCGTGGTTATGATACATATTTTATGCTTATCACGTGTTAGCTTTCGTCATCTTTATATACACACGCATATCCATATATATACAGTATATATATATATATATATATATATATATATATATATATATATATATATATATATATATATATATATATGCATGTTTATCTGTATGCGTGTACGTATATGTTTGAAGATATAATAAAACAAAAAGTTATCATAACATTTTATTCTCATGTGGCATTTTTATAGATATTTCCGTAACTCGAAAACATGAGAAAATAATGTATGTTCAGCTTTGAAGTTGAAGCCTTCGTGATCACAGTAATAATATCTCTCTCCCTCTCTCTCTCTCTCTCTCTCTCTCTCTCTCTCTCTCTCTCTCTCCCTCTCTCTTCCTCGTGTGCCCTTGGCGTAGTCTAATGGATTAGTGGAAATTGGTGAAATTCTTTGCGTGGAATGTGTAGTCATTGACAGTTTTCAGTCTACTATTGCCTGCTGACCCTAAATCCTGAAGAAAAAAAAAATTAAAAACTCCATAAAATTAAACAAGTTCGGAACATCGAACATATTTGAAGTAGTTGTTCCTAAAAGAAGGAAGAAATTTACTCACGGAAGAATTCAATTTGTGTGAAAGTGTCGAAGTGTCACGCTGTCACAGTTACTTGTTATTCAGGTATTCCATCGATTCAACCTTGAAACTGTCGAAGATTCAGGTATTTTTAAACTGTCCATTATGTGAGTCTCTCTCTCTCTCTCTCTCTCTCTCTCTCTCTCTCTCTCTCTCTCTCTCTCTCTCTCTCT
>NC_090749.1:66433687-66438687 GCF_036898095.1 Palaemon carinicauda
ATGTTCTTCAGGTCTGGGCTAGAAACAGGCTTAAGGCTGCCATTCCCATTTTACTTTGCTGCTATGAAAACTTGAGGTAAAATCCCCAAGGACATGTTGGTATTCATTTCTTAGAATATGGAAGCTATATATATATATATATATATATATATATATATATATATATATATATATATATATATATATATATATATATATATATATATATATATATATATATGAAAAAGACAGTGAGTAAAGAAGAGTACCTTAGTTTGGTGGTAGAACAATTCAGAGATTTAGAGTACGATTATACATACTCCCATATATAATAAGGAGCAAGTGTCTGGCTATATATTTCTTTCCTGTCTCGCTGAGCAGAATGGGGAAAGGAATAGTAATATCCTGGTGAGAGTGGGTACCCAGAGAGGTACACTTGAAAACTGCAATCTTCCACAAGTTGCCAAGCCAGCAGGCTGTAGTTAGGGAAGCGGAGGAGGTAGGATGGGTTGAATCTGTGTGAATAGCTTTCTAAATATTTAGCAGTCATTTTTGACTGATTACGTACACTAGTAAGGAATGGTATTGCTTGTCATATTTTTCTTGACTTCCTAAGAAAAAATTATACACTATATGTTATATTTCCATTCATACTTCAGGATTCAGTTAAAATGTTGCTCTTATTTCTCAAAGTCAGTTCCAAGGAAATAAACGCTCGGCAACTCTCCATAATGGCCCCCAAAAGTTACCAGAAGTTTCTTTTAAATCACTTTGAACTTTTTCTTTTGCCCACTCCTTTTGTCTCCAGTACAAATGGCAAATTTCGTTTCGTTAGGCAAATTCGAGGAATCCCAAAGTTGCAATGTAATTAACGCTCTTCGAAACTTTGTCTTGCAATAAGCAACATTGTTTTTTCAGAAAGCGTTAGAAAATTGTCGTCAGACTCGGCAACTGTATTTTATGTAGGCCAATCAGTGACTTTCGTCAGTTGCCAGTTAGCTATTGTTTTTATCTAACATTTTTGCCGACTACGTTTTGCATAGGATCATTCGTTTTTTTACGTAAAGGTAAATTGAAACATTTTCCTCGTTTGGAAAATCAGAGCAACTGGAATCAGTTGCCAGAAAGCTGATAATTTTATTTGTTATTAATTATTTTTTTTTAAAGATAAATCGGAAAATACTTAATTTAAACATTCATCATTGAATCTCGTTGGTTGCCAGATAGTATTTTATTGCAGTTTGATTTTGGATTTGAAAGTGACTCATACTTTTTTTTATTTTTTTTTTTAATTGGATAGTGTTTTTGGTGTGAAGATGAATTGAAAATTGCTATTTTATGCATGGCCAATCACGAGGGCTGTCACTCATTGTACGATAAGCAATTTTCTGAAGTTGAATTTTCCGAATTAAAAGTATATTTTATGAAGAGAAATCTGGGATATCTGTAATAGAAACCCTATCACTTCTCTTCTTATTTTCTATATTGAGTATGCCTTTTTAATTCTATTTTGTTTATTTGCGTTGATAAGATTACATACTTGGTTTATTATTATTATTATTATTATTATTATTATTATTATTATTATTATTATTATTATTATTATTATTATTATTATTATTATTACTTGCTAACTTACAACCCTAGTTGGAAAAGCAGGATGCTACAAGCCCAGGGGCACCAACAGGGAAAAATAGCCCAGTGAGGAAAGGAGACAAGGAAATAAAAAAGTAATTAACAA
The DNA here is from genome assembly GCF_036898095.1 of Palaemon carinicauda. Classification (NCBI taxonomy): domain Eukaryota; kingdom Metazoa; phylum Arthropoda; class Malacostraca; order Decapoda; family Palaemonidae; genus Palaemon; species Palaemon carinicauda. The sequence continues at coordinate 66,435,408 of NC_090749.1, forward strand.
TTAAAATACAATACCCCAAGAACAGGATCAACACTAAAATGAATATATATTTGATATATAAACTTTGAAAACTTTAAAATAAATAACAGGAAGAGTAATAAGATAGAATAGTGTGTCCAAGTGTACGCTCAAGCAAGATAACTCTAAACCAAAACAGTAAAGACCATGGTAAAGAGGCTATGACACTACCGAAGACTAGAGAACAATGATTTGCTTTTGGAGTGTCCTTCTAAAAGAGCTCCTTACCTTAGAGGAAAGTAGCCACTGAACAATTACAGTGCAGTAGTTAACCCCTAGAGAGAAGAATTGTTTGGTAATCTTAGTGTTGTCAGGTGTATGAGGACAGAGGAGAATATGTAAAGAATAGGCCTGACTATTCACTGTACGTGTAGGCAAAGAAAAAATGAACCGTAACCAGTTAGAGGGATCCAGTGTAGTAATATCTGGCCATCAAATGACCTAATAACCCTGTAGCAGTAGTAACTCAACGGGTGGCTGGTGCCCTGGACAATCAATCACTTTGTTAACAGATAATTGTTCCTTACCCTAATATCAGCTGAATAATCATATCTCCTTTTTTATTGTTGGTTGAAAGACTACCCAAAATTCTTGCTAGTTTATAGGAAGCTATTTTTTACTACCATGTCACTTTTGCCTTCCGCATGTAAAGATTAATTGGCAACTATTGTCTACGCAGGACCAATCAGAGTGACTCTTGTCAGCTGCCAAAAAGATCTATTTTCTGATATTACTTTTGTCTCCGAGGATGTTTTTATTCTTTTATTTTTTTTTTAAAGGGGGAGAATAATCTTCCGATATTACTTTTACTCGTGAGCTGTACTTTTTTTATTTAATTTTTTTTTTTATAGTCTCGACTTCCTGTGTATAGGTGAATTGGAAAATGTTTACTCATATTCAATTAGAGGGACTTTGCAGATGCCAGAAACCTCTTTCCTTAGAGTTTGATCATGTGGGATTATAAATGTGAACATTCATTTTCATTCATTGTATTCACTGTTTCAATATACTGTACTATTTGACGCTTATTTTTCTTCAATTCATTTTATGTCGATTAATTTACATAAAATATGAAGTTTACATGTAATGTAAGCCAGATGAGGAAATAATGATTGACATTATTTGTTTCACTCTTTTCACATTATTATTATTATTATTATTATTATTATTATTATTATTATTATTATTATTATTATTATTATTATTATTATTAGTGTATGAAACCTGTCAAAAATAATGGGTAAATATTTAGATAGATATGCACGCACACACACACATTTCCAACCTTTCCACTACCTTCCCCTTTCCTAACTACAAACCCTCTTAATACCATTGAGCGTAACCGGAAATTATATATATATATATATATATATATATATATATATATATATATATATATATATATATATATGTGTGTGTGTGTGTGTGTGTGTGTGTGTGTGTGTGTGTGTGTACATACAACAAAAACCAATGCAGACCTCAGACATATCCTTATTCATTTCTGGGGTCTGGCCAGTTTTCATCATATCACTAGCCACTGCGGAATAGTGATGTTGGGAGAACTTATTCCTATCACTCACAGCCAACCAACCTAGTATTGACACCATTACTAGTACAGCTTTGATGATAATCGCTATGCACAAACCCTTTCACCACGTTTAGGTACACTGCTCAGAAGGGGATATATGCATATATATGGATATATATCACTAACACTCGTGATTTTAATCAATATAAATATCAAACACTGTGGGATTTAATACCGAATTCTACCTTTGCGAATGTTATCCACTGGAAATTCATTTATAGTAACAACTTCTGGCTCAGTTGGTAGAGTCCTCGCAGGCATGTTTTCAGCTGAGTGGCACGTTTTCGAATCTCTGCCCAGCCCGAAGCTATTCCCATAAACGAATTTCAATGGATATTAATCCGCAAGGTTAAATTTCGGTATTAAATGCCATTGTGGTTGATATTTACATGTGTTTGTGTGTGTATATATATATATAGGCCTATATATATATATATATATATATATATATATATATATATATATACATATATATATACATGTATATATATATATATATGTATGTATATATATATGTGTGTGTATATATATATATATATATATATATATATATATATATATATATATAGGCCTATATATATATATATATATATATATATATATATATATATATATACATATATATATATATATATATATATATATATTATATACATGTATATATATCTACTTATATATATATATATATATATATATATATATATACACATATATATATATATATATATATATATATATATATATATATATATATATATATATATATATATATATATATATATACACATATATATATATATATATATATATATATATATATATATATGTACATTATTATTATTATTATTATTATTATTATTAATATTATTAGTATTATTACTATTATTATTATTATTATTATTATTATTATTATTATTATTATTATTACTACTTGCTAAGCTACAACCCTAGTTGGAAAAGCAGCAAGCTATAAGTCCAGTAAGGAAAGGAAACAAGGAAAAATTAAGTATTTTAAGAAGAGAAACATCTAAATTTATATTTCCTATATAAACCATGAAAACTTTAACAAAACAAGAGAATGAGAAATCAGATAGAATGGTGTGCCCGACTGTACCTTCAAACAAGAGAACTGTAACCCAAGACAGTGGAAGACCATGGTAAAGAGTCTAGGGCACTACATAAGACTAGAGAGCAATGGTTTGATTTTGGAGTAGCCTTCTCTTAGAAGAACTGCTTACCACACACACACACACACACACACACACACATATATATATATATATATATATATATATATATATATATATATATACACACATACGTACATACATACATACATGCATACACATTTGTATAACAACTTCAGATTTTGACTTTTAGAAGTTAGCTAACTTCCATACAGATTGTTAAACATTTCCTCTAAACAAGCGCTCAGCGCCTCTTCCCCCTCCTCCTCCGAAGTCCTGGAGATTTAATTTGGTAAGTGGATAATTTCAAGTGATCCTACAAGAAGTCTTGAGTCTCTCAATCCTGCCAGAACTTTAAGGAAAAGGATTTCCTTGACCCTGGATTAGGAACTCGCCACATAATCCACCAGGAAATTAAGACTTAACGAAGTCTGATCTCACTGCGCTCGAAGGGCCACGCCTAAAATTTGGGAGTTGTAAGGAGTGT
>NC_090749.1:66453687-66456187 GCF_036898095.1 Palaemon carinicauda
TTGAAAATACGGCATAAACTTGATTTCCATATCGCTACCACCTCATAATAAGCTAAGTTTAAGTGAGAATCTCTCTCTCTCTCTCTCTCTCTCTCTCTCTCTCTCTCTCTCTCTCTCTCTCTCTGTCACGAGTTTTTCAATCAAAAATAAATCTCAGTGCAATGATTAATATCGCTTTGATATTGGCTCCAGTAAGAATTCGGGTTCCTTTGTTTAACAGATAATAAATCCATGTCAGAGGGAATAATTTATTCATAAATTAATTCACGGTAAACTTATTTTGAATTGGTAATGAGTAATTTATGCCAAAGTGTATGGATGGAAAAGATATTGGTCGGATATTTCAATCGAAGACAATGGGAGCAGATAAATCGAGATGAATTGTTGATATTATTATTATTATTTTCATTATTATTATTATTATCATTATTATTATTATTATTATTATTATTATTACTTTAATTATTATTATTATTATTATTATTATTATTATTATTATTATTATTATTATTATTATTATTATTATTATTATCATTATTATTATTATTATTATTATTATTATTATTATCATTATTATCATTATTATTATTGTTATTATTAAATATGAGTTGTTTTCTATCTAGGTGATTAAGCAAGTATAATTTATTTTCCCCGAGTGTGGATAGCTAACGTGGTGCAAGGTTTTGTGTATTACCATGGTCAGCAAACTGTACTCGTGAGGGACACCCATACTAGGTTGGTTTGCTCTGATCAATCAGACAAAAACACCCACCATTACCAATCTGTAGTTGTCCAGCGTGGGGATGAAATCTGATCAAACCCAAGACATGAATAAGAACATGTCTGAGGTCTTTGTCCTGTAGTGGGCTAGAAACAGCTACATTTGTTGTTGTGGCATAATAATAATAATAATAACAATAATAATAATAATAATAATAATAATAATAATAATAATAATAATAATAATAATAACAACAAAAATATTTAGATACAAGTACTGTTAAAATCCAAATGACTGTCATTTTAGGTACTATTTGACTTTTAGCTTAAAATAGCTGTTTTTCCCATTTTCTTATCAAAGACGCCGGACTATTAGTACAAACTAATAGGTAATAATCAACACTTTAAGATGTAATTAACCAGCCTCATCTCTTATGTAATAGATACCGCTCTTACTGAATGGAACTGTCAATTCAAGCAATGGTTTCAATTAACCAGTCTGGTTAGAAGTTGAAATTTAAACTCAAACACTGCTAGTAAGGATCATTGTCTATTTAAAGGTAGCTATTATTAAACGATCCTTAGGTGTCACAGTGTGATTATTATTAAAAAATAGAGGACTTATTGGACGGGTTGACATAACTTACTGAACAAGGCCAGCTTAAGATTATACATTACAAATTTTTGGGTTGATAAGTGTTGAGTGAGGTTACCTTAACGTAGTGAAAGGGATTGCGTGACTCCATGATCAGCAAAGCTGTACTAGTCAGGAACACTCATACTAAGTTGGTTTGCTATGAGCTATGATATCAAAATCTCCCACCAATACCAATCAACAGTGGCCAGCATTGTGATGAAATAGTAAACCCCAGAAATGAATAAGGACATATCTGAGGTCTTTGTCCTACAGTGGACTAAAAACGGTGGTCGTTGTTGAGTTCTTAAGCGACACACAACGAGACAGAGATGGTCTCCAAAACTAATTTCTGTAAATCAGAAAGATAGAAAAAAGGTATTGTACAAAAATCGATGTCATGTTTTACTATTCCAAAGTCACCAGTTTGTGATATTTTACATTCCAGTAACAAAAAATTCAGACGTGAAATAGGTGAGGCTGTTGCCATATTGTCTTACCTTAATTCAAAAGAATTCGGATTTGAAAGAGGTGAAGCTGCGACCATATTGCTTTAGCCTAATTCAAAAGAATTCAGACTTGAAAGCTGCGAGGCTGTTGCCATATTATGTTATCCTAATTCAAAAGAATTCACATTCGAAAGCGGTGAGGCTGTTGCCATATTGTGGTAGCCTAATTAAAAAGTTTTCAGACTTGAAAGCAGTGAGGCTGTTGCCATATTGTCTTATCTTTATTAAAAAAAAAATCAGAATTGAAAGAGGGGAAGCTGTTGCCATATTGTCTTACTTTAGTTCAAAAGGGTTCATCTTTGAAAGGGGTGAGTCCATTGCTATTTTGTCATACCCTAATTTAAAAGATTCAGACTTTAAAAAAGTGAAGCATTTGTCATATTGTCTCACCCTAATCCAAAAGAATTCAGACTTGGAAGAGGTAAATCTGTTCCCATATTGTCTTAGCCTAATTCAAAAGTATGCAAACTTGAAAAAGGGAAATTTGTTGCCATATAGGTTTAGTTTAATTCAAAAGAATTCAGACTTGAAACAGGTAAAGCTGTTGCCATATAGGTTTAGTTTACTTCAAAAGAATTAAGACTTGAAACAGGTGGGGCTGTTGCCATAATTTTCTTACCCTAATCCCTAAGGATTC
>NC_090749.1:66468687-66491187 GCF_036898095.1 Palaemon carinicauda
TTGAGCTTTTAGTATAGACAAACAATGTTGACTTTGGTCAAAGCATAAGTTTAATCAGTATGCAGTATGGTTACCAGTAATCGTGTGGGGTCAATAGTTGGACGGTTGCCTACAAATGAATATCAGTTAATAATATCCTTGCTTCAGTCAGTGGTGTTCAGTAACCAAATGTTTACTTTACATTTGCATGGCCAGCACATATTCCTGAATGCTTGCAGGCCACAAGCAGGCTTAGGCCAAGCTTATTAGCTGACTTTCAGTTTTTCTGAATTTGAGGAGAAACAACACTTGCATCATGAATTCAGAATTTGATGAAGAGATAATTCCGAGAATTATTTTCCGCTGAGCTAGAATTTGGGAGAGATTCGTGTTAACAGAAGGAATTCGTTCAGGAAACATTATTCTGTTAACAGGGATTATTGGAAAATCATTATTATCTGATCAGAAATTTGTGGGAGAAACATTATTGCTCTAACTGTCAGTAGCCCCTGGTCATCGGACGTCCCACTGAGTTTGTGATTAAAGGTGGATAGATAAGAGAACATTTAGAGAGAGAGAGAGAGAGAGAGAGAGAGAGAGAGAGAGAGAGAGAGAGAGAGAGAGAGAGAAAGAGAAGAGTTGAAATGCTTGAAGGTACTCTCAGGCACACTGGTCTTTCTGTTTCCTTATTCCCTTTCCTCAGTGGGTTGCTATCTCTGTTGGAAACCTTAGGCTTATAGCAACCGGCTTTTCAGCTTGACTTGTAGCTTTGCTAATAATAATAATAATAATAATAATAATAATAATAATAATTTCTTAATATATCAGCAATGTAAAGAAAATGCAATAGTGCAATATACCAGACGATTAAAATGGACATTCTTCATTTGTATACAAGATTAAAAAAATAATTAGGCAAATTAATGAGGAAAACATCGTTACGAACATAGCCTTAATCCCTGTCACGCTCCCTACAGGGCCTTACAGAAGGGCAAATCCGTTAATGGCAGTAATGAACCATTTCAACGGCGAGAGACACATTATTACAGCAGAAATTGGGCCAATGAAACATACCCATTCGCTGATTAAGAAGGTACCTTCATTTTTAATTCGCGTCACGCTCGCTGCAGGGCCCATCATAAACGACGCTATCCATTAATGGAAGCAATAATAGTGAAGTGTTTGCCGTACCATTAGAGCGTTACGCTCCTTGAAGGGCTCTTCAGTCAGCTGATGAGGATAATGATGATGATGGTGATGCTGGAGGGAGGACTCAGATATACACGATTCAGGATTTGCTGCTTACGGCTTCTCGTTTTCTTTAAGGGCTTAATGGTGGGAGGGACTGTTACATTATTATTATTATTATTATTATTATTATTATTATTATTATTATTATTATTATTATTATTATTATTATTTGTAATAACAAGAGCTCATTGATAGTACAGAAAACAAAGAGACCAGCTTGTTCACAAATTGATAAAGCACCAATTGTTTAAAAGTTTAAAGGCCGTTCATGAATGGCAGAAGTAAGTGACATAGAGACTGGCCATAGACCCCTCTCCACCCAAGCTAGGACTAAGGAGGGACAGGCAATGGCTGCTGATGACTCAGCAGGTAGACCTATATGCTTCCCCAAACCCCCATGCTACGCTCACAAGGATGGTGAGATTGTAGAAACCAAAGGAACTAATGAGTTCAAGCGGGACTCAAACCCCAGTCTGGCGTTCACCAGTCAGGGACGTTACCTCATTGGCCACCACAATATAACGGTCAATATTACCGTTGCAGAGTTGAATAGACGATACAGATGTTTTTGTTTACACGCACATAGACTCCAATAAATAATTAGGGGATTGAATAAATGTTAAAAGTCGTTGGGTTAACATAGGCAGTCTTAATGTAAACAATCTTGGATATTCTTTTTAGTATTTCTAATATTAAGCATTGATCATCTCTCTCTCTCTCTCTCTCTCTCTCTCTCTCTCTCTCTCTCTCTCTCTCTCTCTCTCTCTCTCTCTCTCTCTCCTGTTCCATGAATTATTCTAGGAATTTTTACCCCCCCTCTCTCTCTCTCTCTCTCTCTCTCTCTCTCTCTCTCTCTCTCTCTCTCTCTCTCTAGCAACTCAAGCTAACCTACCTTATTTTCCATCTACACAGGTGAACCACTTCCCAACGTGACCTGGTGGTCAGGGTCGACCCTTCTAGATTCGGAAGCCGAAGAGAGGCAAGTCATGACCTCTGCCTTGGCCACAGCCACTCCCAACAGTCCCGCGACGCCCTACGTGACCAATACCCGGCATATCGAGGCGTTGACCAAAGGGCATCCGGCCCAAAACCTGACCTGCGTGGCTGCCAATACCCCAGTTCTTAGACCCCTGACGGCTTCCGTGTTCCTCAGACAGACAGGTTAGTTGGTTTTAGTTTTTACATTGCACTATTTTTTATTTGGTTTCATTGTGGTTTCCGAGTTTACCTTTCGGTGTATTGCCTCTTGCTAGAGTATGACTACTCCCACTCCCCCTACACGAAAGATGTATATATGTGTATGTGTGTTTGTGTATATATATGCTGTTAAAAAAAGGTTAAATTTGTACTGATAATTGAGGGGTTGATATGACCTTTTGCCATATTTTCGTAGGTTTATTAATTTCATTATTGAAAATGGGTAGTAATCATGTGGATGTGATGATTTATCAAGGTGTACCAATATCTTCTTAAATATTAGATGACTTTGGATTAAACATATCACTGAAACAAAAAATGTGGTGTTTAGAATTATTTTTTGCTGGACTATAGGAAAACCGCAATTAGCTTGTATAGAAATCGAAATACTTTACCTTGCTTGCACCATTTATAATTTTAAAGAGGCGTTTAGTAAATGAATTTACTAGTACACTGAAAATGCATAAATATTCTTTAATCTTAATAGGGCTTGAAGTAATTAAAGTTCTATGGTTTTATAGAAAAGTTTACTACCTTCACTTAACTACGTTCTCTGGAGCATATCTCAGTTACGGATTTTTAATACCAAATTACCTTCACCAAGGATTTTATAAAATTACCTGTGTTTCTTACTTTCACAAGGTTCGTTACGAAGTTTATGTTTTGATAGGCGTATGTTTGTATATCTGTGTGTTTGTGATTCGCATAACTCAAAAACCATTGGACCAAGTCTCATGAAATTCAGTGGGATGATTAGCCATAGTCTAAGGACAATTTGATTAGATTTTGGGAGTGATGGGGTCAAAAGTTAAGGCCAAGGTCACGGAAATGTAAAAAAAAAAAACCATCACAAAACTCCACATCATTTGACCGAAGCTCTAAATTTTATTTTATTTTTTCTTTCTTAAATGAAAAAAAAAGATGCAGTATCTTGGACCTCTTATCAATATTTACGAGTGGAATTGATATAAATCGCCATTTTACTGCAATTTAACAACATTGTCAGCAAATAATAAAAAAAAAAGATGGTGGGATGATTAGCCATGCTCCAAGGACAATTTGATTAGGATTTGGGATTGATAGGATCAAAAGGTCAAGGTCACAAAAAGGTAAGAAAAAAATTACCATATCGTGGCCAATTTGTATCTGATTTGCTTGAATCTAGAGCCAAAATGTGAATAATTCATTAGCCTTTATTGTGATATGCAACATGATATAGACGAAGGTATGCACTCTACCGAGTACCCATTCCAGTTTGTTCGTTTATTTCCTTCGCCAACATTAAAAGTTTTGCGAAGGGTATTTATTCACCCCTTTCTGTTTGTTAGTTTATTACCTTCGCCAACTTCGTTGTGGTTATGTTTTGATATGCGTATGCTCGTATGTCTTTGTGTCTGTTTGGGATTTATTTTTGTGATTCGCGTAATTCAAAAACTAATTGACCGATTCTCGTGAAATTTGGTCAGATGATTGGCCATGATCCAAGGATAATGTGATTAGATTTGGGAGTGATTAGGTTCAAAGGTCTTGAAACTAGTGCCATAATGGGCATAATTCAGTTGCCTATTTTGTAATATATAACATGATAAGACGAAGGTACGCGCTCTACTGAGTGTCCAGTTTAGTTTATTTATTTATTAGATTATTTATTTGTTTATTTGTGAGCAACTAAACACAAAAACTACTATACCAATTCTAACCAAACCTAATAGTCATGTTGAATATGAACCAATGATGAATCTGTAACATTTTGGATAAAGTACATTAAAGTATAAGTACGCAGCAATACTTCCAATATAATCACAATGTTAATTAAATGGCAAATGTTTTGTTAGTTTAATTTTAGATTGTGAACATTACTCAAAAACTATTGAACCAATTTCAATGAAACTTGGTGGACTTGTGGGATATGACCCTAGGACAAATTCATCAGATTATAAAGGAAATACACTGGAGAGCAAGTACGTAGTGGAGTTAAAAGCAAAACAAGACTGCTTGGCATGGTGAAGGCATGCTCTCTACTGTTTGGTTCTTTAGTTTATTTATTCATCTATTTATCTGTTTGTTTATCTGCAAGCAGGATTACATCAAAACTTCTTGCCGGATTATCTCCAAATTCTGACAGCTGATAGGTATTATGACCCATTAAATTTGATGTGTAATACGGATCAAGATCGCGATTATTATTATTATTATTATTATTATTATTATTATTATCATACAGTACATTCATTCACGGTCAACATATGAAAAAAAGAAAGCTTGGTCAGTACACTTGAAAAAAATATTGACAATCATCATTGACGGAGGTATGAAATCTCTAATTGCTCTAGTTGTTGTTGTTGTTGTTTTTGGTTGTTACACTCCCAGTAGATTCATTCACGGTCTTCATATGAAAGAAGGAAAGCTTGGTCCGTAGACTCGAGTAAAATTTTGATAATTTTCATTGATGGAGGTCAGAAATCTCATGATTGTTCAATAAAATGAATTTCTTGTCATTTAGATAATAAGTTACTATACAGGCAGCATAACCACAGAGTTTGAGCTAACTTTTCAAACATGTAGGTGCTTTTGAGACGCCCTACATTTGCCTATGGCAAAATTGCTGAATATGCATACCTTTTACAGGTGGTGTTTCCCTGATTGTATTTTTTTGGCTAATATTCCACACTGTTTGGTGAGAGCAGGATGTTGGGGCTGCATTTCTTGAATACCAGTTTCATCCCTTTTTCAATTGTATATGGAAGATCTGCTCCCTTTCCAGCCTTACTTCTTCTAATACACACACTCAATCACATGCAATATATATATATATATATATATATATATATATATATATATATATATATATATATATATATATATATATATATGTGTGTGTGTGTGTGTGTGTGTGTGTGTGTGGTGTGTGCACGCGCGTGACACGTAAATTTATAGATACACATAAGCATGTGAGTGTATATATATATATATATATATATATATATATATATATATATATATATATATATATATATTTATATGTATATATATATATGTACATATATATATATATATATATATATATATATATATAATATATATATATATATATATATATATATATATATATTTATATTCATATATTTATTTTCCCGGGTATATGATTACGTAGATGTATACTTTTCTAGTCTCTTTCTTTCTTTCATCTTATTATCTTGAAAGGTTTACCTTCTCTTCATCTCCGGATAGGTGAGAGTATGAAGATTCACATGCAGGCCACCATGAATTTCAAGAAATACTGCCGGGCTCCACCTGACACTATCTTAATGTAAGTTCCACGTCGCCTGAACTCTGCATCTCTTTATTTTCTCTTCCACAATTTCCTCTTTTATCCGGGAGTCACACTGGCGTTTGCCTGCGCGAAATACATCGCTGGGTTTATAGTGTCTTTGACTGGGCAAGATGTCACGGCGAATTGGGTGAAGTTATTGCGATGTGTTTGAACATCTTTTGTGGGATTTTTGCTTTCACTCACAATCACAAAATTGGAGAGCTTCAAGTTTTCAAGGCCGCTTATGAATAGCAGAGGTAAGGGACAAGGGCATTGCCCTATCAAACAAGACAATTCTTTAGAGACAGACTGACCATATATACATATGAGCAGAGCCCAAGACCCCTCTCCACCCAAGCTAAGACCGGGGAAGGTCTGGCATTGGCTATCCTTACGTCACAGAGATGGTGAGGTTGTAGTGACCAAAGGAAGTAACACGTTTAAACGGGACTTGAATCACTGTTTGGCGATTACCAGTTAGGGATGTTACCTCATAGGCCACCAGCTCTGGATATAAAACTATGATAACTTTAAAATCTTTGTGGGTGAGGTATTTAAAAGAATTGAGTAATTTAGTTAGATGAGCTATTTTAAAATTATGTGTTAATTTGAAAGTTATTTTAAAAAATGTGAGGTATTTTTAAAACGTGTGGTATTTTGAAAAGGAGTATTAAAAAAGTGGGGTATTTTAATGATAGATATTTTTAAAATGGGGAGTTTATGAAAAAGTGAGATATTTTAAAAATTGCAGGGTATTTTAAAAGGTAATTAGATTCGGTATTCTTAAAAAGTGAGGCATTTTCAAACTTATTGTTTTTAAAAAGTGATATATTTTAAAAGGATGAGATGTATTTAGAGCGAGGTATTTTAAAAATGACGAGGCATTTTTAAAATAAAAAAAAAATGAGGTATTTAGAAAATATAAGGTATTTCCAAAAGGCTCCCTGCGAGTGGTGCCCGAAATTTCAATAGGAGAAATTAATATCCTTTTATTATGTTAATACCGCCAGTGCACCTCACGCAGTGCACTATAAGCATTACGTAAGATTCTTTGCCTCGTTCCTGCGAGTATAGCTGCTCCTGCTTTATAGCCTTTTACCAATTCGTTACATTTGAGTGATTAATGATCTCACTGGCCCCATCACCGGCTATATAGCCTTAATACTTAGAGTAGGTTGATTTCCACTAAAAACAATGATATTAAATTGTGGTATAACCAAAAAAAAATAAAATTTCGGAAAGCATTTTTAATAAACTTTTCCCAAAAATCATTTAAATAGAATATAAATATATATATGATCCTAAATTGGTTAATTAATGATACTAAATTGTATCTTTTGGGTCACATAAAGAATAGTCATTTATTGATCTCAGGTGTGTGGCTTTAGTTGTGGCCTATTGAAAAAGATGCCATAATTAGTGGACCTAATTACTTGTGCTATAATTAAGGGAGCAAAATACAACAACGTGATATTGTAGCTTTAACTTTAAGGGGGATGGAATAAACCCAGTATTCCTTGTGAAGGGATTTTTGAAAAACTTTTCAAGTTAAAAGAATACGGGATAGATCATTTAAAGGTGTAAAGGCTGCTCATGAATGGCAGAGGCAAGGGACAATGCCATAGAGACTGACCACATATACATATGATCAGCGTCTAAGCCCCCTCTCCACCCAAGCTAGGACCAAGGAGGGCCAGGCAATGGCTGCTGATGACTCGGCAGATAGGCCTATTGGCTCCCCAAATTTCCTATCCTTAGCTCACGAGGATAGCAAGGTTGCAGTGACCGAAGAAATTAGCGAGTTTGAGGGGGACTCGAACCCAAGTCTGGCGTTCACCTGTCCGAGACGTTACCACATCGGCCACCACAACCACTTATTCATGTAATAGCTGAACTAAATCTTTTGGGATAGAGAAAACACCCAATTTTTGGGTTATAACCTATTGGAAACGTCCCTGCCTAATGATATGCCGGACTGGGGTTCAAGTTCCGCTCAAGCTTGATAGTTTTTTGTAATGTGTGCAACCTTCTCATCCTTCTCAGCTGAGGATAGAGGATTTAATGGAGCCTGTAGGTCTACCTTTTTAGGCTGCAATTGCCTGGCCCTCCTTGGTCTTAGCTTGGGTGGAGAGGTGGCTTGGGTGCTGACAATAAATAACTATGTTCAGTCTGTAGGGAAATGTCACTCTCCCTTGCCTCTGCCATTCATGAGCGACTTTTAAACCTGCTAAATGTGAAGAAAGTGCTGTTAAGTAGGTATAGTGTGGAAGAAAAAAAAAGTGAAAATCACAGGATATGAAAAACAAAGGTAAGACCCATCTGTTCTATTCTACCATTTAATGGATTATATAAAGCCAAGATGGAATCCGTCGCATTATGATAAATTAAGGGGTTAGTGAGAGGGGTAGATCCATTTGTTGTGTTTTCGAATCACTTAATGATGTTCTTTGATAAATTAATACGTTGAAATTGTGATGTATGATTTATAAATAAATTCCAAATCCTTTTAGATTAAATTTCGAATTTTGTGTAGAATAATTTTTTAAAGAATTAGGTATCAGAACGAGTTAATTTCACCTTTAAATCTTGACTCTTTTATGTTTTATGTCTACATTGTAAAGGTTTTGTTCACAATGCCGTATGATATCCGTTTTAGCTATTATTATTATTATTATTATTATTATTATTATTATTATTATTATTATTATTATTATTATTGTTGTTGTTGTTGTTATTGTTATTATCATTATTATCCAATTTACAGCCTTAGTTGGAAGAGCATGATGCTATAAACCCTATAAGGTCTCGAACAGAAAAAAAATAGCCCAGTGAGGCAAGGATATAAGGAAATAAATAAACTGCAAGAGATATAATGCAGGATTGATATGAAATATTTTATAGTCAGTAAAAAAGACATTGTTTTTTCTAAATATATAATGTTTTTCCACGGTATAAACCCATCTATCAAAACCTTATGGTTAAAAGTTATTTTTTAAAATTTTAAATGTATACTCATATAAAATTTTTATATTGAAATTCAACTTAGTGTCATAAATCTTAATATAAAATTTTTCAGGAGAAATCTCTCTCTCTCTCTCTCTCTCTCTCTCTCTCTCTCTCTCTCTCTCTCTCTCTCTCTCTCTCTCTATGACCTGAAAGCAAATATAGTTTCCACTGATAATAATAACAACCTTTATCTTGGGATCCTTGTAGCGAAATCTCCTAAGCTCCACCGCTGAGGATAAGCCGTAATGTTTCTCAGTTTTTCGTGGGCTAGAATAAGAATATCTTAGCGTCAGATTTAGGAGTTTATATGAACTGGAAAGAAGCATTGCTGTTATTTACATTCCCCGCAAAAGGAACCGTTTTCTTTTCCAGGATAGTGGGTGTTGGTAGGGCTGGAGGAGCTAGAAAGACGATAAAGGTTAAATTTTTTATAACGTCAAAAATAGTCGACTCATTTTGCATTCATTAATCGTGCGTTGGGCTAAAAGGGTTCCACTAAAAGGGTATTTGCATTATATAACTGATTTAGGATTACTCGTTAATGTGTACTCATGTTGCAGCCTATTGGAAGCATCTCTCCCTGGCAGTCTGCTGAACAGGAGTTAGGGTCCAGCCTCATCCCGATAGTTTTTAGTAGTGTCTGCAACCTTGTGATGGTGGGGGGAGGAGGCTTTAGTTCAGCAGCCATTGTCTGGTCCTCCCTGATTCTAGATTGGGTTGAAAGGGGCTTAGGCGCCTGATATTATGTATGTATGGTCAGTTTCTAGTGCATTCTTCTCTTCCATGCCTTTACCATTCATGGGCGACCTTTAAACCTATAGACAAAGTTTTTTATGTGCAGGAATTTTTGTAGTGTTGGGAGGGGCTGTTACAAATGGTTAATAAATATGCCTTTCTTTAGTTGAACAAAGCTCTTAATACTGTATCTGGTAGTTGGTCGAATATGATGGATGATACAATAATGGAAAAGGGCATTTGTATAGTAACTTTCTCAAAGAAGAAAAGATGATTAAGCGAGAGTATTTTCTATGTTGCTGATGCTGACGGTTCTCCTCCTGTGTAGATGTATGAAGCGACTGAGGTGGCGAAGTTTTACTGCGCTTAGGTTCATCCATGAGGCAATATTTATAGTAGAAATGTAACATCTCATATATAGCTTTGTTTCTGGATTCACTGCTTGATAAGGAAAAAGGCCTATATATATATATATATATATATATATATATATATATATATATATATATATATATATATATATATATATATATATATATAAATATATATATATATGGATAAATATCAACACAACATCGTGTTCAAATAGAAATAAATTTCTACCTCATACTTGGGATCGAACGCTAGCCCCTTCTAATGAAAGGCCAGGTCGAAACCAACCATGCCACGAGAGCCCATAAAAGGAAATCTGAACCTGACCCTAATCTAGCTGTCCGAGGATTTACCTGGTGAGACATCAGTCTCTTTACCAGCGAGTTTTACCAGATTTCCCCGGGCCACCACGTGACACAATTGGTAGTAATTCATTCAAATTACCCCTAATGAGTCAATATGGATAAATATCAACACAACATCGTGTTCAAATAGAAATAAATTTCTACCTCATACTTGGGATCGAACGCGAGCCCCTTCTAATGAAAGGCCAGGTCGAAACCAACCATGCCACGAGAGCCCATAAAAGGAAATCTGAACCTGACCCTAATCTAGCTGTCCGAGGATTTACCTGGTGAGACATCAGTCTCTTTACCAGCGAGTTTTACCAGATTTCCCCGGGCCACCACGTGACACAATTGGTAGTAATTCATTCAAATTACCCCTAATGAGTCAATATGGATAAATATCAACACAACATCGTGTTCAAATAAAAATAAATTTCTACCTCATACTTGGGATCGAACGCTAGCCCCTTCTAATGAAAGGCCAGGTCGAAACCAACCATGCCACGAGAGCCCATAAAAGGAAATCTGAACCTGACCCTAATCTAGCTGTCCGAGGATTTACCTGGTGAGACATCAGTCTCTTTACCAGCGAGTTTTACCAGATTTCCCCGGGCCACCACGTGACACAATTGGTAGTAATTCATTCAAATTACCCCTAATGAGTCAATATGGATAAATATCAACACAACATCGTGTTCAAATAGAAATAAATTTCTACCTCATACTTGGGATCGAACGCTAGCCCCTTCTAATGAAAGGCCAGGTCGAAACCAACCATGCCACGAGAGCCCATAAAAGGAAATCTGAACCTGACCGGGTTACCTGGTGAGACATCAGTCTCTTTACCAGCGAGTTTTACCAGATTTCCCCGGGCCACCACGTGACACAATTGGTAGTAATTCATTCAAATTACCCCTAATGAGTCAATATGGATAAATATCAACACAACATCGTGTTCAAATAGAAATAAATTTCTACCTCATACTTGGGATCGAACGCTAGCCCCTTCTAATGAAAGGCCAGGTCGAAACCAACCATGCCACGAGAGCCCATAAAAGGAAATCTGAACCTGACCCTAATCTAGCTGTCCGAGGATTTACCTGGTGAGACATCAGTCTCTTTACCAGCGAGTTTTACCAGATTTCCCCGGGCCACCACGTGACACAATTGGTAGTAATTCATTCAAATTACCCCTAATGAGTCAATATGGATAAATATCAACACAACATTGTGTTCAAATAGAAATAAATTTCTACCTCATACTTGGGATCGAACGCTAGCCCCTTCTAATGAAAGGCCAGGTCGAAACCAACCATGCCACGAGAGCCCATAAAAGGAAATCTGAACCTGACCCTAATCTAGCTGTCCGAGGATTTACCTGGTGAGACATCAGTCTCTTTACCAGCGAGTTTTACCAGATTTCCCCGGGCCACCACGTGACACAATTGGTAGTAATTCATTCAAATTACCCCTAATGAGTCAATATGGATAAATATCAACACAACATCGTGTTCAAATAGAAATAAATTTCTACCTCCTACTTGGGATCGAACGCTAGCCCCTTCTAATGAAAGGCCAGGTCGAAACCAACCATGCCACGAGAGCCCATAAAAGGAAATCTGAACCTGACCCTAATCTAGCTGTCCGAGGATTTACCTGGTGAGACATCAGTCTCTTTACCAGCGAGTTTTACCAGATTTCCCCGGGCCACCACGTGACACAATTGGTAGTAATTCATTCAAATTACCCCTAATGAGTCAATATGGATAAATATCAACACAACATCGTGTTCAAATAGAAATAAATTTCTAACTCATACTTGGGATCGAACGCTAGCCCCTTCTAATGAAAGGCCAGGTCGAAACCAACCATGCCACGAGAGCCCATAAAAGGAAATCTGAACCTGACCCTAATCTAGCTGTCCGAGGATTTACCTGGTGAGACATCAGTCTCTTTACCAGCGAGTTTTACCAGATTTCCCCGGGCCACCACGTGACACAATTGGTAGTAATTCATTCAAATTACCCCTAATGAGTCAATATGGATAAATATCAACACAACATCGTGTTCAAATAGAAATAAATTTCTACCTCATACTTGGGATCGAACGCTAGCCCCTTCTAATGAAAGGCCAGGTCGAAACCAACCATGCCACGAGAGCCCATAAAAGGAAATCTGAACCTGACCCTAATCTAGCTGTCCGAGGATTTACCTGGTGAGACATCAGTCTCTTTACCAGCGAGTTTTACCAGATTTCCCCGGGCCACCACGTGACACAATTGGTAGTAATTCATTCAAATTACCCCTAATGAGTCAATATGGATAAATATCAACACAACATCGTGTTCAAATAGAAATAAATGGGCTCTCGTGGCATGGTTGGTTTCGACCTGGCCTTTCCTTAGAAGGGGCTAGCGTTCGATCCCAAGTATGAGGTAGAAATTTATTTCTATCTGAACACGATGTTGTGTTGATATTTATCCATATTGATTCATTAGGGGTAATTTGAATGAATTACTACCAATTGTGTCACGTGGTGGCCCGGGGAAATCTGGTAAAACTCGCTGGTAAAGAGACTGATGTCTCACCAGGTAAATCCTCGGACAGCTAGATTAGGGTCAGGTTCAGATTTCCTTTTATGGGCTCTCGTGGCATGGTTGGTTTCGACCTGGCCTTTCATTAGAAGGGGCTAGCGTTCGATCCCAAGTATGAGGTAGAAATTTATTTCTATTTGAACACGATGTTGTGTTGATATTTATCCATATTGACTCATTAGGGGTAATTTGAATGAATTACTACCAATTGTGTCACGTGGTGGCCCGGGGAAATCTGGTAAAACTCGCTGGTAAAGAGACTGATGTCTCACCAGGTAAATCCTCGGACAGCTAGATTAGGGTCAGGTTCAGATTTCCTTTTATGGGCTCTCGTGGCATGGTTGGTTTCGACCTGGCCTTTCATTAGAAGGGGCTAGCGTTCGATCCCAAGTATGAGGTAGAAATTTATTTCTATTTGAACACGATGTTGTGTTGATATTTATCGATATTGACTCATTAGGGATAATTTGAATGAATTACTACCAATTGTGTCACGTGGTGGCCCGGGGAAATCTGGTAAAACTCGCTGGTAAAGAGACTGATGTCTCACCAGGTAAATCCTCGGACAGCTAGATTAGGGTCAGGTTCAGATTTCCTTTTATGGGCTCTCGTGGCATGGTTGGTTTCGACCTGGCCTTTCATTAGAAGGGGCTAGCGTTCGATCCCAAGTATGAGGTAGAAATTTATTTCTATTTGAACACGATGTTGTGTTGATATTTATCCATATTGACTCATTAGGGGTAATTTGAATGAATTACTACCAATTGTGTCACGTGGTGGCCCGGGGAAATCTGGTAAAACTCGCTGGTAAAGAGACTGATGTCTCACCAGGTAAATCCTCGGACAGCTAGATTAGGGTCAGGTTCAGATTTCCTTTTATGGGCTCTCGTGGCATGGTTGGTTTCGACCTGGCCTTTCATTAGAAGGGGCTAGCGTTCGATCCCAAGTATGAGGTAGAAATTTATTTCTATTTGAACACGATGTTGTGTTGATATTTATCCATATTGACTCATTAGGGGTAATTTGAATGAATTACTACCAATTGTGTCACGTGGTGGCCCGGGGAAATCTGGTAAAACTCGCTGGTAAAGAGACTGATGTCTCACCAGGTAACCTGGTCAGGTTCAGATTTCCTTTTATGGGCTCTCGTGGCATGGTTGGTTTCGACCTGGCCTTTCATTAGAAGGGGCTAGCGTTCGATCCCAAGTATGAGGTAGAAATTTATTTCTATTTGAACACGATGTTGTGTTGATATTTATCCATATTGACTCATTAGGGGTAATTTGAATGAATTACTACCAATTGTGTCACGTGGTGGCCCGGGGAAATCTGGTAAAACTCGCTGGTAAAGAGACTGATGTCTCACCAGGTAAATCCTCGGACAGCTAGATTAGGGTCAGGTTCAGATTTCCTTTTATGGGCTCTCGTGGCATGGTTGGTTTCGACCTGGCCTTTCATTAGAAGGGGCTAGCGTTCGATCCCAAGTATGAGGTAGAAATTTATTTCTATTTGAACACGATGTTGTGTTGATATTTATCCATATTGACTCATTAGGGGTAATTTGAATGAATTACTACCAATTGTGTCACGTGGTGGCCCGGGGAAATCTGGTAAAACTCGCTGGTAAAGAGACTGATGTCTCACCAGGTAAATCCTCGGACAGCTAGATTAGGGTCAGGTTCAGATTTCCTTTTATGGGCTCTCGTGGCATGGTTGGTTTCGACCTGGCCTTTCATTAGAAGGGGCTAGCGTTCGATCCCAAGTATGAGGTAGAAATTTATTTCTATTTGAACACGATGTTGTGTTGATATTTATCCATATTGACTCATTAGGGGTAATTTGAATGAATTACTACCAATTGTGTCACGTGGTGGCCCGGGGAAATCTGGTAAAACTCGCTGGTAAAGAGACTGATGTCTCACCAGGTAAATCCTCGGACATCTAGATTAGGGTCAGGTTCAGATTTCCTTTTATGGGCTCTCGTAGCATGGTTGGTTTCGACCTGGCCTTTCATTAGAAGGGGCTAGCGTTCGATCCCAAGTATGAGGTAGAAATTTATTTCTATTTGAACACGATGTTGTGTTGATATTTATCCATATTGACTCATTAGGGGTAATTTGAATGAATTACTACCAATTGTGTCACGTGGTGGCCCGGGGAAATCTGGTAAAACTCGCTGGTAAAGAGACTGATGTCTCACCAGGTAAATCCTCGGACAGCTAGATTAGGGTCAGGTTCAGATTTCCTTTTATGGGCTCTCGTGGCATGGTTGGTTTCGACCTGGCCTTTCATTAGAAGGGGCTAGCGTTCGATCCCAAGTATGAGGTAGAAATTTATTTCTATTTGAACACGATGTTGTGTTGATATTTATCCATATTGACTCATTAGGGGTAATTTGAATGAATTACTACCAATTGTGTCACGTGGTGGCCCGGGGAAATCTGGTAAAACTCGCTGGTAAAGAGACTGATGTCTCACCAGGTAAATCCTCGGACAGCTAGATTAGGGTCAGGTTCAGATTTCCTTTTATGGGCTCTCGTGGCATGGTTGGTTTCGACCTGGCCTTTCATTAGAAGGGGCTAGCGTTCGATCCCAAGTATGAGGTAGAAATTTATTTCTATTTGAACACGATGTTGTGTTGATATTTATCCATATTGACTCATTAGGGGTAATTTGAATGAATTACTACCAATTGTGTCACGTGGTGGCCCGGGGAAATCTGGTAAAACTCGCTGGTAAAGAGACTGATGTCTCACCAGGTAAATCCTCGGACAGCTAGATTAGGGTCAGGTTCAGATTTCCTTTTATGGGCTCTCGTGGCATGGTTGGTTTCGACCTGGCCTTTCATTAGAAGGGGCTAGCGTTCGATCCCAAGTATGAGGTAGAAATTTATTTCTATTTGAACACGATGTTGTGTTGATATTTATCCATATTGACTCATTAGGAGTAATTTGAATGAATTACTACCAATTGTGTCACGTGGTGGCCCGGGGAAATCTGGTAAAACTCGCTGGTAAAGAGACTGATGTCTCACCAGGTAAATCCTCGGACAGCTAGATTAGGGTCAGGTTCAGATTTCCTTTTATGGGCTCTCGTGGCATGGTTGGTTTCGACCTGGCCTTTCATTAGAAGGGGCTAGCGTTCGATCCCAAGTATGAGGTAGAAATTTATATATATATATATATATATATATATATATATATGTATATATATATATATATATATATATATATATATATATATATATATATATATAGATATATATATATATATATATATATATATATATATATATATATATATATATATATATACAAATAAGCCTTTTGTTTTAGTACCTTATTGTCTGGATTCTCTTATCGACCTCAGGATCAGAGTCCCAAGAGTAAATAGTAAGCCACTGTTCATGCCAGTTTCGTGGACCAGGGTTCAATTCCCGGCCGGTCAGAAGCTATTGTCTTTGGGTGGTTCCGCCTTGGGACTCTGACCCCAAGGTCGTTAAGCGAATCCAGACATTAAGGTAATAAAATCTATTGCTTATTTGAATATATATACATATATATATATATATATATATATATATATATATATATATATATATATATATATATATATATATTACCTTATTTATATTATATCCTGATGTTACATCATTTGAATTTGAATTTGAACTTCTTACTTTTAAAAGTATAGGACAGGGTTGTGTTGGCTGATGTGGTAACGTCCCTGACTGGAGAACGCCTGACTGTGGTTCGAGTACCTCTCAAACTCGTTAGTTCCTTTGGTCGCTGCAACCTCACCATTCTTGTGAGCTAAGGATGGTGGGTTTGTAGAGGCCTACAGGTCTATCTGCTGAGTCATCAGCAGACACAGCCTATCCCTCCTTGGTCTTAGCTTGGGTGGAAAGAGGGCTTGGGCGCTGATCATATGTAGTATAGTCAGTCTCTAGAGCATTGTCCCGCTTGATAGGGCATTATCACTGCACCCAGCCTCTGCCATTCATGATCAGCCTTTAAACATTTAAATAGGTCTTAAATTACCATCAATTTCTGTTTGTTTGTGAACACAATTTAGAATATGGTTACCTTTCTTTATTTTTATTTATTTTATTTTGATTGTTTCTCTATACGCGCTTTGCAGCATTCCTATACGCCCTACACACTTGCACTGATTTTTTCTTTTAACTATTCATCTTGGGAAGTGCTATTGCAAATGACAATGACGACGATGATAAAGACGAAGACTCCTTTGACACTGACGACTTCTTTTTTTTTTTTTTTTTTATATTTTCTCTTTTTTTCTCGCTGAACTCCAATGCATGTAAGGCCGCGAACTCCCCCCCCCTCCTGAAATGTTTACTCTTTTGGATAGAGTTTAGAAATAGTTTCAATTTTTATTCGGAAAGAGTAGAAATAACACCAATCTAAATTATAGACTTAAAGATTTAAAGGTTACTCAGGAATGGCAGATACAAGGGACAGTGACATTGCCCTAGCAAGCAGGGCAATGCCCTTGAGACTGACCATATGATCAGCACCCAAGCCCCATCTCCACGAAAGCTAGGACGAAGGAGGGCCAGGCAATGGATGCTGTTGACTCAACAGATAGGCCTATAGGCTCCCAAGTATGGTAAGGTTGCAGCGACCAAAAAAACTATAAATTTTGAGTGGGGAAGTTACTACATCGGCCACCACAACATTGGTGTTATTTTTACGCTTTCAGTTAAATTTTAGTTCATTAATCCTCCCAATGGTATTTTTATAATATTTATGTAATTTTTACTCTTTCTGTTAAACGCACCTCTTTTATCTCGTCATTCGGTATTTTATAAATAAAAATATCATACTTTTTACTCTTCCAGTTAACTACATCCTTCAATAGTCTGGCCATTCGATATTTCATAAATGAAATTAATATTATTTGAACTCTTCCAGGTAACTGCATACTTCTTTTTTCGCGCCAATTTTACTTTAAAAAATAAAATTTATTTTATTTTTCCTCTTCAAGTTGACTGCTTACTTCATTATATGCCCATTTAATACCTATTCACACAAATGAATTCTTCATATGACCTTATTGCCTCACGCACTCATTCATTCCCAATCCTCAGTAGCTGCAGTGGTGCTATTTTTCTCATAAATTCCCTCAAATCCTTCAGAGTCAGTTAGGTGGAAAGTGTTCTCTGGGGCTAATCCCTCCTGGCACAAATCCAAATGAAAAGAGATTCCTTTTGCAGGAATTTTCACCGGCTTCATCACATAAGTATAAGTGTGTGTAGGTTGAGTAAAGGGACAGTTTTTTTTTTCAATTTCTCTCTCTCTCTCTCTCTCTCTCTCTCTCTCTCTCTCTCTCTCTCTCTCTCTCTCTCTCTCTCTCTCTCTCTCTCCATGACACAAGATTGAAATTAAAGTAAGGATAACCAGGAGATGGAGAGCTTTTGGAAAACAAAATGATATTATGAAAAGTAAAATGCCACTTTCTCTAAAATGAAGGTATTTAATCAGATGGTCCTACTAGTATTGTCTTAAGCATTTGGAACTATTTCCACAGGACACCTGATTGAAATTAAAGGAAGGATAAGCATGAGATGGAATGCTTTTGCGAAACAAAATGAAATTATGAAAGGTAAATTGCCAATTTCTTTGAAATAAAGGTATTTAATTAGGTGGTCTTACAAGTGACAACTCATGCATCAGATACTTTGAGCCTTACTAAAGCCCTAGAAGGTAAGCTAGTTACATCTCTATGGAAAGATTGATAATGAAAGTAACACCAAGAGACAGAAAAAGAGCAATATGGATACCAAAAGCAAACTAAAGTAGAGATTATTATAACAACTTATAAGAAAAAGAAATGGACATGGGCAGTATATATAAGAATGATAGATACTAGATGGGCTGAAAGATAAGCAAATGAGTCCCTAGAGATTGTAAAAGAAGTAGGAGAAGAAAAAGAAAATTTTTTTTTGATGAGTTACGAAAAGTTTTGAATAAAGACTGGCATAGAAAGACCATGGACATACGTTTGTTGAAACACATGTCTGAGGTCTGTGTCCTGCAGTGGACTATCAACGGATAATGTTATGAAAGAGTGAATATATCCATGGATATGTGTATCAGTACTAGGGTAAGGATTAATATGCACTATGATCAGATACGCTATGTTTGAAATCATCAATGCTTCGTCTTATAAAATTCATAGTCAGATTTACAGGGTTATTAATTACTAGCTATTGGAGGGATGCTGTAGAGTCATTTAATAATAGAGTAAAGCAGATGTTAGAATTACTGATAGGGGAAGAACAAGGAGGGTGTCGGGTGAATGCATCAGGTGTTTATGTAACATAAGATTTAAAGGAAAATGAAATTTGTGTATTTGGCTTACATATCCCAAGGGAAAGCTCAGGATACAATCGGAGATGGTATTGTGACGGGGTAGCAGAAGGTTGTGACTCAAAGACAGTATGATAGCAACTAAGTTTGTTTATTATAGAATACTCTCCTTTATATACAAAAGCTCAAAAGCTCAAGGCAACAAGAATTTTCATGTTTAATTAACACTGTTACCGATGAGAAAAACAGACATGTGTTTTCAGGTTCTTTTTAGTGCGAGGGGAGAGCAAGGATACAAGAACAAAATAAACTATGTACGATCGTGTGACACACGGTTGGTACATGGCTCCCCCCCCCCTAAAAATGATATATTGAACATGTTAAATAGGGTGCCTGGAATCTGGAGTGGTAGTAGCAAAAACTGTGGTGATTAGCGGCAGTGAGTGGCTGTAGAAGTCGTTGGTTGGGGCACGAGCGAGTGGTGGATGATGGGTGGCTTTGCTGCCGTTCCGGCTCGTCACGGGGTAGGCGTGTGTCCTACGGCATTCATAGGTGTGTGTGTCCTACGGCATTCATAGGCATGTCCTACGGCATTCATAGGTGTGTGTATCCTACGGCACTCATAGGCTTGTGTGAGGGGGGTTGGGGAGGCGGGAGGAGCGGGTCACTCCGGGGTCACCAATGTGACGAGCCGAGAGAAGGTTCTGACTCAAAGACAGTATGAAAGCAATTGAGTGAGTTTATTATAGAACACTCTCCTTTATATACAAAAGCTCAAGGCAACAAGAATTTTCATGTTTAAAATTAACACTGTTACTGATGAGAAAAACAGACATGTGTTTTCAGGTTCTTTTTAGTGCGAAGGGAGAGCGAAGATACAAGCACAAAAAGAACTATGTACGATCGTGTGACACACGGGTGGTATATGCCCCCCCCCCCCCCTAAAAATTACATACTGAACATCTTAAACAGGGTGCCCTGATCTGGAGTGGTAGTAGCAAAAACTGCGCCGATTAGCGGGAGTGAGTGACTGTAGAAGTCGTTGGGTGGGGCGCGAGCGAGTGGTGAATGACGGGTGGCTTTGTTGCCGCTCCGGCTCTATTCATAGGCGTGTGTGTCTTACGGCATTCATAGGCATGTCCTACGGCATTCATAAGCGTGTGTGTCCTACGGCATTCATAGGCAGGTCCTACGGCATTTATAGGCGTGTGTGTCCTATGGCATTCATAGGCGTGTGTGTCCTACGGCATTCATAGGCGTGTGTGTCCTACGGCATTCATAGGCGTGTGTGTCCTACGGCATTCATAGGCGTGTGTGTCCTACGGCATTCATAGGCGTGTGTGAGGGGGGGGGAGACGGGAGGAACGGGTCACTCCGGGGTCACCAATGTGACGAGCCGAGAGAAGGATGTGACTCAAAGACAGAATGAAAGCAATTGAGTGAGTTTATTATAGAACACTCTCCTTTATATACAAAAGCTCAAGGCAACAAGAATTTTCATGTTTAAAATTAACACTGTTACTGATGAGAAAAACAGACATGTGTTTTCAGGTTCTTTTTAGTGCGAAGGGAGAGTGAAGATACAAGCACAAAAGGAACTATGTACGATCGTGTGACACACGGTTGGTACATGGCTCCCCCCCCCCCTAAAAATTACATACTGAACATGTTAAATAGGGTGCCCTGAATCTGGAGTGGTAGTAGCAAAAACTGCGCCGATTAGCGGGAGTGAGTGGCTGTAGAAGTCGTTGGGTGGGGCGCGAGCGAGTGGTGGATGATGGGTGGCTTTGTTGCCGCTCCGGCTCGGCACGGGGTAGGCGTGTGGTCTACGGCATTCATAGGCGTATGTGTCCTACGGCATTCATAGGCGTGTGTGTCCTACGGCATTCATAGGCGTGTGTGTCCTAAGGCATTCATAGGCGTGTGTGTCCTACGGCATTCATAGGCGTGTGTGAGGGGACGGGGGGAGGCGGGAGGAGCGGGTCACTCCGGGGTCACCAATTTGACTGGGTAGCAGAAGGTTGTGACTCAAAGACAGTAAGAAAGCAACTGAGTTAGTTTATTATAAAATACTCTCCTTTATATACAAAAGCTCAAGGCAACAAGAATTTTCATGTTTAATTAACACTGTTACCGATGAGAAAAACAGACATGTGTTTTCAGGTTCTTTTTATTGCGAGGTGAGAGCCAAGATACAAGCTCAAAATGAACTATGTACGATCTTGTGACACACGGTTGGTATAGTATTAAGATAGTATCGTGAAGAAAACTTAACGTGGTCAAAGTATTGGTTAATAGCCATGATCAGCAAAGCTGTACTGGTCAGGGCCACCATTACTTAGTTGATTTGCTGTGAGCGATCAGACTAAAGTCTCCCACCATCTCTAGTCCGCAGTTGTCAACGTTGGGATGAAAACTAGCCAAACCCCAAACATGAATGAACTTATCTGAGGCCTTTGTCCGTCAGTGGACTAAAAAACGGCTCCATTTGTTGGTGTTGTTGTTCAGTGTCTTTACTGAAAGATTGAATCAAATATAAGAGAAATGACAGTAGATGTTAGTGCAAAGTGATGACCAGGGAAGATTAGAAGTGGGATCACTTTGGTATGGTTGGTTTTTGCAGACCATGCTAAACTGATTGGGGATAGTAAAAAAAAAACTGCAGGTATTAGTGAAAAGAAGTTGGGAAATATTTGAAATAGAAATATACAGTATATTCAGTCTATAGCTAATGTTCACAAATTGATGACGTAGTCCTCTACTCTTTTTTTTTATTTCTAAGCAGCAGTTACGGACGTTGATTCGATCTATATTCAGTCATTAGAGTCTTTATTGCTAAATTGTCCAAAACATTTAACTGGAAAATGTGTTAAAGACATAAGAAGACTGCACAAATTGAGAATCAACATTGTAGTCGGAGATGCAAGACCTCTTTTTCATACGATGATTTTAACATTGTCACTCTAGCATCCAATGAATAATCTTCTTATTAAACAGCTCATTATATCCCTAAGCAACCAGACTTCTTCCACTTGTTGCATATAGAACAGATGGAAGCTCTCCTTACTGTAAAGGACCATATCACTCAGTTTTGAACTTTCACGGACTTAAGTAATAGGCTTTTACCTTTAAGGAATATTATATTTTTATTCAGTTAATTCTCAGTGATTAATCGTGAATAATTAATATTTAAAAAATTTTAATATCTGTGAATTTGATAGTATTTAATACCTAGTGTGCTCCTCCTTGGGTGTGAAATATTCATAGGTGAATTATGTTATAGATTTTATGCGGCCTTTTGGAGAAGTCAGTTGTTTATTCTCTTATGATTCGTAGACATTGGTTCAAATCCACGGCAGAAAAGAATTTTCTCA
>NC_090749.1:66501187-66511187 GCF_036898095.1 Palaemon carinicauda
ATAATAATAATGATAATAATAATAATGATGATAATAATAATAATAACGAACTTTTGTTCGGCGTATTGTCATAGCAAAGGCCAGTTCATGTTTTCACACATTCAATTAAATGGGACTTTCTTCCTTTTAAACAAACTCTGGAACTCTCTTTCTGCTTCTAGTTTTCCACAAACATAATCTCCCTTTCTTTGATGATTTGGAAGTTTCTTCGGTTTTGTTACAGTTAAAGTTTAGTTTTCACTGCCTTTACATTGATAAGGAAGGAACCCCTTAGAAAGTCTTTTTTTTTATATCTTACCCATAAAAAGATACCAAAAAATATTGACTCATGATTTTTTTGAGCTTTTCAAACTTTAATTTATATATGTAACGTTATTTACAAAATATAGCCTTTTGTTTGTAACGTCACCCAGTAAAGATAGATTTTGGTTTGGTATGTCACTCCAAAAATTTATGCTTGATATGTTACCTCATTAAAAAAAAAGAAAAAAAAAATCAGCTATAATGACAAAAAAAAAAAGAAGAAAAAGTAAATTTGTAATTGTTACGTCGCCTCAAGAGATTCATCGAATTTGATATATGACTTGGAATGCATATTTCTATTTCTAGTGTCACTGAAAGACATGTAGCTTTTGATTTCTTACGTTACTATGAAAGAATGTAATTGGTATCATGCATGAAAAAAATTTAACATCTTCACCACCGTTATCCTTACATTAAGGGGTCGGTTACCTGATGCGCCCTCTCCAATGCCTTCTATCAAAGGCGTCTTCTTCCACCAAACCTCTTCTCTCCATATCATCCTTCACCTTATCTGGCCATCTAATTCTCTGCCTCCCTCTTGATATTCTCCTCGTAAAAGGTTCCTCCTAAGCCCTCCTCACTCCCTTTTGGTATCCAGGAAAAGAAGAAATAATAATTTTTATGAATCCAAGACACGTTCTCCTTGGGAGCAGAGAAGAAATGTGGCTTTCTCTCTCAACAAATATGTCCATCATAATACAACATATAAACTATTTATTTTTTTCTGATTTAAATCCAGAATTTAGAAAAGTTTTTTTTTTGAAATATCTAAAGAATATGTTACAGTTAATCATCTTGCTCAAAACATTTATTTTCTTTCCTTTTTTTAATCAGTGATATGAAATATTAGTTCTGATACCCTTCATTAAAAAACATTTAATAAAAATACTTCAAGTTTCATTGGTACACTCACAAATGGCTTTCAATGTCCTACAGTACATAAAATGAAAGCCACTGCATATATAGATAGCTTTCGTGTGTCATTTGAAACCAATTTTATAACATATGAATGGAAATATGTTAACTATTTCCTAAAGATAAAGACGTGTATGAAAATTATATAATGTATTCTGTGCATTTGCGTCAGTCAGAAACTAATATTTTATTACTTACACGAAAGGAACAAGAAGGAAGATTTTTTTTTCTTTATAGCGTCACAAAAAAACAATATTTTTTAGCATCAAGCAGGGAAAGAAAACAAGCTCTAATCCTCTGCCTGAAAAGAATTGCCTTCATACTGGGGCAAAACAATGTTCTTTCCGTGAAGACAAACATTTCTCTTTCAGGTACATCATTCCAAGAAAAAGGAAAAAAGGAAATAGAAAATGTATTATGAAGTATCGAAGATCTATCCAGCCAAGGATGGACCTCCTTCGAAAGGGCGATAAAAATTTGCAAAGAAGTTACCTCCTCCTCCTCCTCCTCCCCCTCTTCTTCTTCTTCTTCTTCTTCTTCTTCTTCTGAAACAGGGTTGTAAGTTTCTGGGTGTTGATTTTGTAGGGGATGAAGTGTCTTTTCTCCATACATCTATTACGCTGATAGTCATGGCAGGTTATGTCCAATGCATCATATATACATAAACACACACATGTGTTTGTGGGTGCTGTTTTCCTCTAATGTCAACCATGCAATTTGGGGCAAGACCCCTTTCATTATTATTATTATTATTATTATTATTATTATTATTATTATTATCATTATTATTATTATTATTATTATTAAGCTACAACCCTAATTGGAAAAGCAGGATGCTATACCCAAGGGCGTCAACAGTGAGGAAAGGAAATAAAGAAATAAATAAACTACTATATATGAAAAGTTATTAATAATTAATATAAAATATTTTGAAATAGATCTTTCATATATTAACTATGAGGAGAGACTCGTGTCAGCCTGTTCAACATAAAAGCATACTCTGCAAGTCTGAACTTCTCAAGTTCCAATAATTCAACTGCCTGGTTAGGATCCAACAATGCATTCGCAATCAGGAAATTTATGTGAATAGTACTTCAACATTTGCATGTTTGAATAGCACTCAAGTATCTGGAAAGACCCCGTTTGCCTATGTGGTTCTCAAATGATTCAATATCATTCAAGTTTCTAATGCACACACGAGTGTATGGATACATTTGGGAGTGCGGATGGCATCTGAGTGTCCAGATATCTCTGAAGGTCTGGGTTATTACTCTTATAATGATGACTCCATTATGTCCGTTGAATTTCACTCGTGTCTGCTTTGCACTCGGTAGTATTTAGATTTAAACATGGTATCTGGATAGCATTTGAGTGTCTGAATTGGACTACAAAAGTGCACGGTATTATTATTATTATTATTATTATTATTATTATTATTATTATTATTATTATTATTATTATTATTATTATTATTATTAATAATAATAATAATAATAATAATAATAATAATAATAATAATAATAATAATAATTGCTAAACTACAACCCTAGTTGGAAAAGCAGAATGCTATTAGCTCAGGGAAAATAGCACAGGGAAAATAGCACTGTGAGGAAAGGAAGAGAATTCTAACCCAAGACAGTAGAATACCATGGCACAATGGTTATGGCACCTCTCAAGACTAGAGAACAAAGGTTTGATTTTGGAGTGTCCTCCTAGAAGAGCTACTTACTATAGCTAAAGAGTCCCTCCTACCCTTACCAAGAGGAAAGTGGCCTCTGAAAAGACGTACCAAGAAATAAGAAATTGAAATTGGTGATATTTGTATGGGTACCATTAATTTATAAGAGGTTACAGATAACGAGGGGCAGAGGATACCTGATAAATGGGGTTAGAAAGGATGATAAGAAGCATAATCAAAACAATAGCAAAAAACAAGTTTTGATTCAGTTCATGAGGGTCATATCCCTCCAATTTAGGACCCCTATTTTTATTCAAGGTGGACCATATTAATTATCCTCTCACTTTTTCCTCTAAGTTTATTTAACAGATGCTGGAAATTAAGTTATTATCATTATTAAAAAATATATACTCATCACAAACAAGTATAAAATATTACTATAATAAAGGATATATATTAAGTAATTTTCCATTATGTTATTGGTGACATTACTTTTTATTTCAAGTTTGGACTGATCAGGTTTATCGAAAGCATGTTGCTAGACTTGACCATCAAGACATAGCTAAAGAATTTGTAAACATTGCCTGGCACAAGGGTAAATATTTCTGGATATTTGTGTTGCTCCTACTGTATATTGTTTGGCTATATCAAGAAGTTGAGCAATTTTTATATCAGTTGCAAAAAGCTTTAATTCAAGAAGGGTTTTATGCAAGTGAATTACCTCCATGCATCTGTATCCTCCATCGCTTCTCTTCTCATACAACTTTGTTATCGTGTTCAAAACTTTTATTTAATGCATTAAAAAAGCAATTCATTCAGTATTGTTCCCTTTTATACTTTTGTTTTGATTTTCCACATTTACTGTCGCAAGTAATCTAGTATATTCTTATTCTTGTCATTCACTCGCTTGCTATCCCTTTTGGTACCATCCCTAACCTTAGATATTAAATCTCACATTGGTAAAAGGCTTTTATTTTTATAACACACTATCATTTTACACTCGTAATAAAGTCCTATAAATCCTATAATATCCTGCTCCATAAAATAAGTGTATTTCCATCCTTATTACTTATGCTGTGAAAAAAAATTTTTTTTTTCAAATACTGATCACTTCTTCTACAGAGTTAAGTGGAACTGAACATTTAAGATGTCACAGAGGACTTGTTGCGTATTTTACCTAATCTGTAAATAGTGGACTTGTAAATTAGTTGACTAGCTAATAATGCTAAAATAGTCATACTTTTCTCCTAATATTATTCATTTATTCATAATCATATGGACTTAAGATACAACAAATTAGGTTATATTATTTTTCAAATATTTTCTTATGGTGGACCTGTAATCACCCTCCCCCCTCTCATTTTAGTGACTAGATAAGGTCCCCTGATTAACAAAATGGCATTAAATTATGGTTTTAAAGATAAGAAATGACCATGAAAAATGGGATGAGATGAAGAAATATTTAATGTATGTAATGGCAATAAGTTTAAAGAATTAGGTAGAAAAGAATTTATATAAATATTAAGCAATTGAAAGTAGACAATGACTCACAAGTATTTATAAAGAAGGGAAATAAATTTGATATTAGGTTTAACAGATTAACTAATAATGAAAGACCAATAAAACAACTAAAATTGTTTTAATCGTGTCAGGTGTTTGGCCATTTCCATCACCACTGCTTATTGATGATGGTGGGAGACTCAAGTTTGATCGCTGACAGCAAGCGAACCTAGTAGGGGTTAAATTGAAAATAAAAGGAACTGAAGAATGAATTATAACAAAAGATTATTTAAAAAAGTGTGTAAGATTGTGAAGTCTAAAAAGACAGCAACCACCAGAGCTTTCTCCTTTACAAAGCGGCTGTCTGTCTCCCACGATTTATAAACAATCAACCACTCTGAGCTCCATTTCTTCAGCTCTGCGTTCCACGTCTGAAACAATAACTTGCATTTGAAGGACGTATTAATTATAGCGATGACGTATAGTACTAAATAGTGGTTTGCTTAAAAGGCCTGTTGGAAAGGTCCCTGCCTAGCGATCTGCCGGACAAGGGTTCAAGTCCCGCTCTAGCTCGATAGTTTCTCGTAGTGTCTGCAACTTCGCCATCCTTGTGAGATAAAGATGGAGTTTTGGGGAGCCTAGAGGTCTGCCTGCTGAGTCACCAGCTGATTATATGTATATCATATGTATATATGTATATGTATTATGGTTAGTCTCCAGTGCATTGTCCTGCTAGGGCATTATCACTGCCCCTTACCTCTGCCATTCATGAGGCACCTTTAAATCTATAACGGGTCTTCTGATATGTTCAAAGATTCAAACCCTGACATGCATATTCTATTTTCCATTGTTTATTGCGCTACGCCAATGACTGCAGGCAAGAGGGTGTCAAATTCTTCAACCTGTAGAGTTATTACCAAGTTGATTGCAGTTGGAAAATTATTTATGTTTATTTCAATGGAAATCCTTCAATGTCTTTGTTTTTCCTTTATACTGAACCTCCTCAAACGTATTAAGACAGTGCAGGACTACTCCATGAACAGTGGCAGTTTTGAAATATTAATTTTTGGAGATTTTCTATATATAAGCAACAACAAAGGTAGCATTTCCTAGTCCACTGCAGGATAAAAGTTTCAGACATGTCTTCATTTATATCTGAGATCTGGCCAGTTTTCCTTACCACACTGGCATACTGCGGATTGGTGATGGTGGGAGACTTTAGTCTGATCACTCGCTGCAAACTGACTACTACAGCTCGTTAAGGTATCCTCCCTCAGAAGCTACTTTTTTTTTTCTTTTTATATACGCTGCCATAATTTTTTATGCTGAGGCCTTTGAAATGAGAAGATTTATCTATAACAATAAACATGTTCACGAGTTACGATCTTAACATAAATATTTGTATAAACTCAGAGGTTAATTTCATAAAAAATTACTGATGGTTTAACGGCATTTAGCACTTAATCTAAGAATACATACAAAGTAAATGAGCTCCAAAAATCTACATAAATGCCTTTCATTTCGACACATTTGTATAAGTTTCAATAAAATTTCAAGTATTTTATGAACCACTCTAGTCAAACAAACAAATTAAAAAAATGCTTTTTCATCTATACCTCAATTTATTTGGATAGACCATTTTAACCTACATGTAATCTACGTTTCAAAATTTCATGAAATTCGCCGTATAGTTTTTTCGAGAGATCCATAAATGTAATTATATTCACGAACAAAAATATGTTCACATTTAACACCAATTTTGTCCGGATTGTCTCATCGCCCAAAGGGAAAATTGGAATTATAATTATATAGCGTTGCGTGTAGAACGTTTTGAATAATTTTAACGGATGCATACAAATTTTATAATATTTAATCGTGGAAAACATCAATTAAATTTGAACGCCCCCGCATCTTTTTATTAATTCCAAAATAATCAGTTGAGCCATTATATGATCTCCCATATATAATAAAAAGCAAGTGTATGACGATATATATATATATATATATATATATATATATATATATATATATATATATATATATATTATGTATATATATATATATATATATATATATATATAAGTTTGTGTGTGTTCATATATATACATACATACATACATACATATATATATATATATATATATATATATATATATATATGTATATATATATATATATATATATATATATATATATATATATATATATATGTGAATATATATATACATACATACATATATATATATATATATATATATATATATATATATATATATATTTATACAGTATATATATATATATATATATATATATATATATATATATATATATATATATACATATATATATACATATATATGTATATATATATATTTATATATATACATATATATATATATATATATATATATATATATATATATATATATATATATATATATATATATATATGTGTGTGTGTGTGTGTGTGTGTGTCTGTGTGTGTGTGCGTGTATATATATATTCCTATCACGTGGAGGGGCAACCACTCGGAAATCACATTCTACCACAATTTGCTCAAACTGACATGTGGTAGTTATGTAAGAGGGAAGGGGTGTATGTGTATGGCTCGCTATCTATATATTTAGCCGTCATTTTTGACCGGTTGCTTACACTAGTTACATGATAAGATTTAAATAAATATTAACATAAAGGAATTGAATGTGGAAACGCCATATTTGCTAACATATATAAGCAGAGATACAGAGTTTCTCATTTGAGTGTTCTTCTTTACTTAGTGATGACCCGTCCAGATTTTATGTCTCCTGTCAGTTTAATCAAAGTCTGAAAGCTTATGGAGTGGATGTGTGACTTGCAATGGTAAGCTATGATCCTACATGAAGAATCACCTGTACTATTTCTTTGCCAGGTGAACAAATGCAGAACAAGCAAGTCTGACTTCTTCTTGTATGCTGTGTTCTATGTAGAAGATTTCACAAAGCTGTAGAGAAAATACAAACAAAAAAAATATAGAACTAGAAAATACAAAAGAGGAAGAAGAAGAAGAAGAAAAAGAGGATGAAGAAGACGAGGAAAAAGAAGAAGATGGCACAAGAGAAACAACAAAATGGCGATTGTTCCCAAACCAATCTGGATACAAAAGGGATATTCTACGAGATATACTCAGCAGAGGAAAGAAGTCTGACTTGCTCAAGTATGCTTTGTTCCTTGATGAAGATTCACTTGTACTGTTTCTTTGTCAGATGAACACATGCAGAAAAAACAAGTCTGACTTCCTGTATGCTGTGTTCTAAGTAGGAGATTTCCAAAAGATGGCGACTGTTCCCAATTTACTCTGGATACAAAAGGGATATTCTACGAGATATACTCAGCAGAGGGAAAAAGTCTGACTCGCTCTAGTACGCTTTGTTCCTTGATGAAGATTCACCTGTACTGTTTCTTTGTCAGGTGAACAAATGCAGAAAAAGCAAGTCAGATGTCTTATTGTATGCTGTGTCCTATGTAGAAGATTCCCCAATGCTAGAGAGAAATTACACAAAAAAATATAGAACTAGAAAATACAATAGAAGAAGAAGAAGAAAAAGAAGAAGAAGATGGCAGCAGATAAACAATAAAATGGTGACTGTTCCCAATCAATTGTGAACACCTAAGGGATATTCTACAGGATGTATTCAGCAGAGGGAAGAAGTCTGATATGCTCTAGTATGCTTTGTTCTTTGATGAAGATTCACCTGTACTGTTTCTTTGTCAGGTGAACAAATGCAGAACAAGCAAGTCAGATTTCTTATTGTATGCTGTGTCCTATGTAGAAGATTCCCCAAAGCTAGAGAGAAATTACAAAAAAAAGATATAGAACTAGAAAATACAAAAGAGTAAGAAGAAGAAGAAGAAGAAGAAGAAGAAGAAGAAGAAGAAGAAGGAGATGGCAGCAGATAAACAATAAAATGGCGACTGTTCCCAATCAATTGTGAACACCTAAGGGATATTCTACAAGATATAGTCAGCAGAGGGAAGAAGTCTGACTTGCTCAAGTATGCTTTGTTCCTTGATGAAGATTTACCTGTACTGTTTCATTGTCAGGTGAACAAATGCAGAAAAAACAAGTCTGACTTCCTGTATGCTGTGTTCTAAGTAGGAGATTCCCAAAAGATGGCGACTGTTCCCAATTTATTCTGGATACCTAAGGGATATTCTACAAGATGTACTCAGCAGAGGGAAGAAGTCTGACTTGCTCAAGTACGCTTTGTTCCTTGATGAAGATTCACCTGTACTGTTTCTTTGTCAGGTGAACAAATGCAGAAAAAGCAAGTCAGATGTCTTATTGTATGCTGTGTCCTATGTAGAAGACTTCCCAAAGCTAGAGAGAATTTACACAAAAAAATATAGAACTAGAAAATGTCCGTACCCGCCGTAACGACGCACCCCTACGCCGACCTCCTACGAGAATTTCCCGAGGTTTTCAAGCCCGAGCTCCGACACTCGTCAGGTTCCCCATCCAAGCACGGGATCTACCACCACATCACAACGACAGGACCTCCTACTCACGCCAAATTCCGCCGCCTCCCGCCCCAGAAACTGAAGGATGCCAAACGCCCCTTCGAGGACATGGAACGCATGGGTATCTGTAAGAAAGTATCGAGCCCCTGGCCATCGCCCCTACACATGGTAAAAAAGCCGGACGGGTCCTGGAGACCTTGCGGTGACTACAGGCGCCTCAACCTCATCACAACGCCCGATCACTACCCGCTGCCCAACATGCAGGACCTAACGTACGCGTTGCACGGCGCAAAGTATTCTACCAAGATGGACCTCCTCAAGTCTTACTTCCAGGTCCCCGTATTTCCGGAAGACATCCCGAAAACTGCCATTGTAACGCCGTTTGGATCCTACACCTTCGCATACTCAACCTTCGGTCTACGCAACGGCGGGGCGACTTTCCAACGACTAATGGATAGCATTCTGGTGACCTACCTTTCTGCGTCTGCTACGTCGACGACATCCTGATATTCTCGAAAACCAAGGAGGAACACAGGAGGCACAATCGCACCGTCCTTAAACGCCTACAAGAGAACGGCCTGGTCGTACGTTTCGACAAATACACGTTCGGTGCGGAAGGAGTGGATTTCCTTGGTCACCGCGTATCCTCGTGCGGGGTAAAACCCATGACAACCAAGGTCGACGCCATCAGAAAGTTCCCGATACCTACAACCATCCGCCAACTTCAGGAGTTCCTGGGGATGATCAATTACTACAGGCGCTTCATCCCCAACATCGCACAAACCTGTCACCCCTCGACAATGTCCTGAAAGGAAAAGCGAAAAAACTCGAGTGGCGTTTGCCCCAGCAACAGGCATTCGCCCGGACGAAGGATGCCCTTGCGAATGCCACCACCCTGGCTCATTTCGACGACAATGCGCCCCTGCGACTAACGACCGATGCCAGCAACGTCGCCTGTGGGGCTGTGCTGGAGCAACTCGTCGATGGTTCTCCTCGACCGCTGGCATTCTTCAGCAAGAAATTGAAACCCGCCGAAAAAAGATACAGCACCTTCGATAGGGAACTCCTCGCCGTCTACCTCGCCGTCTGCCACTTCAGGCACATCTT
>NC_090749.1:66516187-66531187 GCF_036898095.1 Palaemon carinicauda
CATCATTAGCTATTGCAACACTACTGCAGAACAAAGTCCTCAGAATCTGATGAATGAGTTGATACTGCTCAGACCATTTCATTGATTACTTTCTTTTTAGAGTAAGTGGTATTTCGTATTTCAAAATCTCATTTTGTTTACCAAAAGCTCTCCATCCCATGCTTATACATCTTTTATGCGACGGCAAACTCAAAAGAACTGTTACGGGCATTCTACAGTATAACAACAACACGGAGGAATATAATGGTCTGATGTTTCATCTTATATGGAACATCTCAAAAAGGGGTCGACCAGGCCTTATAATGATGTTACATTCTTTTCACACGTATGTTATTCTTTTATCTAAACCAACATTATGTGGATGTTGATATTTCCAACATATATCCAATTAGGGGCTACCTTTCTTAGGGAATACTTCAGGTAAATACACAGGTAAATATGTTCTTTCAACTATTTGTTAGATTTATGCATATTCATATTATACATACTTACATACAATCATATATACATATGTCTGAGTATGTTAATACACACATGTATTTATGTATGCATTTATACATTATATGTATATATATATATATATATATATATATATATATATATATATATATCTATCTATTTATCTATCTATCTATCTATCTATATATATATATATATATATAGATAGATATCTATATATATATATATATATATATATATATATATATATCTATCTATTTATCTATCTATCTATCTATCTATATATATATATATATATATATATATATATATATATATATATATATATATATATATATATATATATATATAGATATCTATATATATATAGATATATATATATATATATATATATATATATATATATATATATATACATATATATATATATATATATATATATATATATATATATATATATAGATATCTATATATATATATATAGATATATATATATATATATATATATATATATATATATATATATATACATATATATATATATATATATATATATATATATATATATATATATATATATATATATATATAATTTCTGAGTGAGGATACCTTCATGAGGTGAAAGGGTTCGTGTATTGCCATGATCAGCAAAGCTGTTCTACTCAGGCCCACCCACACTCGTATGGATTGCTGTGAGCGACCAGACAAAAGTTTCTCACCATCACCAATCCTAATTGGCCAGCGTGGTGACGAAAACTGGTCAAACTCTAGATATAAGTAAGGGCATGTCTGAGGACTTTGTTCCTCTGTTGTATATATATATATATATATATATATATATATATATATATATATATATATATATATATATATATATATATGTTTGTCTGGTATTTTATTAAGCTTCATATTGACCAATTTTAATACTATTTTCCATTAGTTATATTGACATATTCACGTAAAAGGCTATTTTTACAGTGCTGTAGATGTACAGTAACTGTCAACTTTGCCATTCGCAAAGCTATTTTGTTAAAGGGTACTGTACCCTTAATACAATAACTGTATCCCTTTTGTAATTTGTAGCATTAAATGAAATTTGATTCCTGAAATATATTATTATAAAATAGGAATATTAGTTTTGTATCAGTTACTTTTGCGATGCGATGTTTAGTAGTTTTTAAATAAAAAAAATGTATATTTTGTAATATTTAGAGTCATATTTAAAGCAATCGAGTTGAAGATAAGAATATCTCTCTCTCTCTCTCTCTCTCTCTCTCTCTCTCTCTCTCTCTCTCTCTCTCTCTCTCTCTCTCTCTCTCTCTCTCTCTCTCTCATATGTTTGTAAATAGAAAATGTGAAATGTAGCATTAAGGATCATATTCAAAGCATTCGCGTTATAAATAAGAAACAATATCTCTCTCTCTCTCTCTCTCTCTCTCTCTCTCTCTCTCTCTCTCTCTCTCTCTCTCTCTCTCCCTCTCTCTCTCTCTCTCTCTCTCTCTCTCTCTCTCTCTCTCTCTCTCTCTCTCTCTCTCAATTACATGAAAAATAAGGCAACAGTGCAAGTGAAAAAAAAAACTTTAGAACATAATAATCCTTTTAATTTCGTGTAATCAATGAATGAATGAGATACAATAAGAGTAATGCCAAAGAGCATTTCATTTTACATTTGTAATTAGGAAAAGCGAAGGGTCAAATAGAGCACGGACATTATTAGTCATTCAATATAGAAAATAATTAAATGATTTTAATAATAGGATACGAAGGAACATTGCGATTTAATTAACTTATTAATGATTAAGTTTGGAAAATGAAGAAAAAATATTATGAAAAATGATAAATATTGACCTAAAAATTAACTGAATGAATTGAAGAGGGGAAATAATAGTTATGTAAGAGATGATGATATATTATCTGAAAGGTTAAAGAAGATTAATTGGATGGAACATGAGAAGGTTAAAGAGTGTCTGAAAGAGAACAGAATAAATGAGAGAAAGTTCTTGCATTTTATGAATAAGGAACTTTTATGTAAAGTAATGAGAGACAAAGATATTAATATTAAGAGGCTAAAACTTATTGAAATTGATGATAGGGTGAAGATGATGTGGAATGTTAATAATTAGTTGAAGAGTTTATTATTATTATTATTATCATTATTATTATTATTATTATTATTATTATTATTATTATTATTATTATTATTATTATTATTTTAACGTTATTGTCATTATTATTATTATTATTATTATTATTGTTATTATTATTATTATTATTATTATTATAATTATTATTATTATTATTATTATTATTGTTATTGTTATTATTGTTATTGTTATTGTTATTGTTATTATTATTATTATTTAGGTAAGCTATAACCCTAGTTTGAAAAATAGGGAGGATTTATCAATCTGCCTTCAGGAATTAAGAAAACACACAGATGCCTCCACAACAGCAAATCGATTTCCTCTAATAGATATAACATCATTTACCTTTTTTCTTAACGTTTTCACTAACCCTTTTATTCTAATACAACTTTCACTCAACAATTTTGCTTTCTTCAGCAACTAATGCAGCCGTTTCTTGTCCACTGCAGGACAAAGGCCTCAGACATGTCCTTATTCATGTATGAGGTGTGGCCAACTGCGAATTGATGATGTAGGGAGATTTTTGTTTGATCGTTCATATGAAACCAACCTAGTATGGGTGTCCTTAACAGGGGCAACTTTTCTGATTATTGGTATACAGAGACACTTTCACCACGTTAAGGTATCACTACCAAGAAAGGGATATATATATATATATATATATATATATATATATATATATATATATTATATATAGATATATTATATATATATATATTATATATATAGATATATATATATATAACGGATTTTGAGCGAAGCGAAAAATCTATTTTTGGGTGAGATGGCCATGTCGTCCTGATGGAAGTTCCTATAGGGTAGCTTCCTAGGGTATATTACAACTACGGCGATATTCCCAGAGAATTTACCTTAAGGTACCAGAATTCTAACTCCTGGAGCGAGTATCCCTCGTGAAAGGGATATCGCGACATATCAGAGGACGTATTCTAGACACGTCACATGGCAATCTACTACCTAAATAGAGATTCGTCTCGTAGGAGGGAGATTGACGAGATACGAATTCGGGAAGAAAAAGGGGGGAGCCGCTCCCAAGGCCTCCCAATCCCCCGATTCGTATGCGTGCCTGGCGCCAATCCTGGCGCCATCTGTATTCCTTGTAGCGTACACGAGGTGCTACAGATACTGTATGTAGGGAGGGGTCCTACAGCCCTTTCTTAGAAAGGCAAGGGCGGGTCCATCAGGACGACATGGCCATCTCACCCAAAAATAGATTTTTCGCTTCGCTCAAAATCCGTTTTTTGGGCTCAAGCCATGTCGTCCTGATGGAAGTGTACCAGAGCATTACTGTATCTGTGGATTCTCAGAACGTGCCGTACTCCCCGGAGGTAATTTTTTTCCCGGT
This sequence comes from Palaemon carinicauda, assembly GCF_036898095.1. Lineage (NCBI taxonomy): Eukaryota > Metazoa > Arthropoda > Malacostraca > Decapoda > Palaemonidae > Palaemon > Palaemon carinicauda. The sequence continues at coordinate 66,520,154 of NC_090749.1, forward strand.
CGACTAGACCTAGAGACCTAAGATGTTACCGTTATACATCTTTTCAACTAACTATAAACTATGTTAGAGCTTCCTGCCCCCTACAGGGAAGAGTCCTACTAGACTCTGGAAAAGTCTCGAAGAGTACATATATCTATGTACGAATACCAGGCAAGCTAATATAGTGGTCTCGCCCTATATTAAGTAAAGCATAGTTTGTAAAGGACCACTGCGTCAATATGAAATATCGACCAGATTTCCGCACAATACTTGTATTGGACAAAGGTTTTATATCCGCATAGGAGGAAAACCAATGCAACATAGCTTGCATAAAGGAACAATTCTATTAGAATTATCCCAGATAAGGTACATAGAATGAATGCTCAATTATACCAGTAAATTGACACAGGTGAAGGAGACGCAAGGTTCTCAAGAACCAGATTATTGACAGGCAATAAATAGACAGGTTAACCACAATTATATATATATATATATATAAGAAGAGGATAACCCAAAACTTTAAGCATAAGTATGATAGTAAACAGGGCTTGTTTGTCTGAAAGAAAAACATTAGATGCCACTTTTAAGATACCGAGGTATCAAAGTCATAAAAGCCTGTATTACAAATCAATGACATTAGCGTTAGAAACGCCCGGCACACATGTCTGCACTTATGCTAGGTTCACCTTCGGAAATGGAACAGTCTGGATGGGCAACACAGTGCCCTCACTTAGTTTGTAGTACAGTATATAACTACACACTCACCCTGGAATTAATCGTCCCAATTAAGACCACTGTTCCTCGCAGAGTTAAACAGTAGGGTTAACACCGCGACCCACTGCTACCACAGATCTCTTTTAGTTCCTCTACTTGCTTCGCATAGTGGCGAAAGAACACTCTGGAAGACTTCCAGCCAGTGTATGAATGGAGATGTTCAAAATCCATGCAATTAAAGAAATTTAAGAATGAGGCAACTTTCCTCGGATCGTGACCTGCGGGTGTATTGTCAGGATCCGCTCTGCGAATAAAATATGTGATTTTCGCTCTGAGTTGATTCAGAGATAAATTTGAGCCTGATGTTTCTCCCCTGAATAGTTGACCACCCTTGAAGTCTGAAGTTCTATGAAGATAGACCTTTAGGCATTCTACTGGACATAGAGATGCATCTTCTTTCAGAGGGCAGATTCTCCAGGGACCCCACCTGTTGGTGGGTAACTCTTTCTTGGCGAGAAACGTAGGATCCGGAAACAGGTTCAGTTCTTCCCCATCCAGGAACTGAACACGACCTGCCTCTCTCGAGAGGCTACAATCTTACTAACCCTGGCCCCGGACGCGAGTGCAAATTAGGAAAATAACTTTTTGTGTCAAATCCTTTAACGCACATTCTTCATTGCTCAACAGAGAAGCGAAATGAAGAACTTGTCTAAAGACCATGAAATGGGCTTTGGAGGTGCTGAAGGTCTGAGCCTAGCACAGGCTTTCGGGACTTTATTAAAGATCTCGTTACCTAGGTCGACCTGGAAGGCATATAGAATGGGTCTTGTCAAAGCAGACTTACACGCTGAAATCGTGTTCGCTGCCAACCCTTGACCATGGAGGTGGGGAAAAAAGATAAGCAGAAGTCTGTCAAGATCTCCTGCGGAATCTTCGCCTTGACAAGAGGCCACCCATTTTCTCCAAGATGACTCATATTGCCTTCTAGTAGATTTGCATTTATATTCCTCAATGAAGTCTATACTGGCTTTCGAAATCCCGAAACGCTTTCTCACCGCTAGGGAGAGAAAATCATGAACTGCAGGGTCCGGGTTTTCTGTAATGAAGCGCAGACAGTTGACTTCTGGACTCGCTGGGTCAGAACTGGATCTGGTAGTGGTACAAACTTCAGCTACAGTTCCAATGCCAGGAGGAACCACACGCTGTTCGGCCACTTGTGGGCCACTATTGCCGCTACCCTTTGAAGGATCTCAGTTTGTTGAGGACCCTCAACAGAAGGTTGTGAGGAGGGAACAGATAAATCTTGGACCATCTGTTCCAGTCGAGGGACATCGCGTCCACTGCTTCCGCTAAGGGGTCCTCGTACGGGGCACGTACAGGGGCAACTTCTTGTTGTCTTTCGTCGCAAAGAGGTCTATCTGCAGTTCTGGGACTGATTCAGAATGAAGGAGAATGATCCTGCGTCTAAGGACCATTCTGACTCTATCGGTGTGAACCTGGATAGAGCGTCCGCTGTCACATTGCGGACTCCTTGAAGGTGAACTGCCGACAGGTACCACTTCTTCTTTTCCGCCAATCGGAAGACGGCCAACATCACCTGGTTGAGAGGTGGTGACCTCGATCCTTGTCGATTCAAGTATCTTACAACTACCTCGCTGTCTATTACCACTTTATGTGGAACGAATGACGCGGGGAGACTTTCTTTAAGGTAAGGAGCACCGCCCTAGCTTCTAGAAAGTTTTATGAGAAAGGTCTTGAATAGCCTGGACCAAGTCCCCTGGACTTTTTTCCGATGAGAGTGACCTCCCCATCCCTCCTTTGAGGCGTCTGAGTGAATCGTCACCGACGGGGGAGGTGGCTGAAGAAGAACCTGACTTCTTTAGATGTCTGGCTTGGGACCAAGGCCTGAGAAGAGTACTTAGCCAAAGCGGCTGGTCTTCTCAGATCTCTTCACGCGTTTGATGCATAACTTCTCCAAACTCCGATTGCATCCTTTAGCTGTGCTCTTAGCACTGGGTCTGTCACCGAAGCAAACTGGAGAGAGCGCAGTACTCTCTCCTGCTCGTGTCTTGATATCCTTTCGGAATCTTGAAGTCTCTTGACAGAACCCGCTATCTCCTTCCTTTTCTTCGCTGGGGTGGAGAAACGGTGTGACAAAAGGTCCCAGTGGATCTTAGCCACTGGAACTTTTGAGATGGAGAAAGTCGAGACTTTTTCTGTTGATCTTGAAGCCTAGGTACTCTAGGAACTGGATCACTGACTGGAAGCTTGCAAGCATTCTGTCTCGGATGCTGCCCACACCAACCAGTCGTCCAGGTAGGCTACTACCTGAATTCCCTTTAGGCGAAATTGTTTGAGAGCTACGCTCGCAAGCTTCGTAAAAATCCTTGGGGCTATGTTTAGCCCGAATGGCATGGCTCCGAAGGCGTATAGTCTTCGCTGTAGCCTGAACCCTAGGTAGGGGGAGAGTCGATGGCTAATTGGAATGTGCCAGTAGGCATCTGACAAGTCTATAGAGACGGAATATGCCCTCTTGGGCAGTAAGGTCCTTATGTGTTGCAGTGTTAGCATTTTGAATTTGCAATTCACTATGAACTTGTTAAGTGGCGACAAGACCAGAATGACTCTGAGCTTTTCCGAGTCTTTCTTGGGAACACAAAACAGCCTCCCTTAGAAATTGATGGGCTTCACCCTTTTTCTCCAACCGTTCTTGAACGTACTCCTCCATAACGGGGGTGGAGTGTTGGAAAAACCGAAGGTACGGGGGTGGAGTGCTGTACCAGCTCCCGCCCAATCCATTCTTGAGTAGGCTGTGGGCCCAGGGATCGAAGGTCCACCGATCCCGAAATTTCAGAAGTCTCCCTCCTACCGGTATCACCTCACTTGGACTGCCGTCCTGAGGTCTTGCCTTCCTGACCACGACCACCCCTGAATCCCTTTCCCCTTGAGGGGCGTCTAGACGAGCCTCTGGCTGCTCCTCTAGGCTTTGCTCGGAAGGAAGTAGACTGCCCTTCGAACGCTGGGGTGAATGCCGTGGACTGTGTCGACACGGCCTGGGGTACCCACTGAAAGGTGGTCGGGGTTTGTGCCACGATCTGGGGCACTGGGGCAATGGCAATTGCAGTTGCTGTTGCTGTCTAAGAGGCTTGGCTGGCCGAGACGGTAGCCTAGTCCTCATAGTCTTCCTCTTTGGTTGAGGACCCTCATCCGGGGAAGACTTTCTTTTGATAGCCAGGTCCCACTTCTGGAGAAGGTTTCTATTCTCCAAGGTGGCTTTTATCAAAAACTTCTTTGACCAAGTCGGTAGGGAAAAAAGGTCTTTTCCCCAAATGTTGGAGGAGATTAGTTTCTTTAGCTCGTGCCTCACTGTAGCCGAGGTAAACACGAACTCCCTACAAGCTCTCCTTGCCTTGACGAAGCCATAAAGGTCCTTCGTCACTGTGGCCAGATGAGGCTTGGCCACTACCATGAACATTTCATGGACCTTGGGGTCACTTGCCATCGTCTCGAGAGTAGTCTGAAGAGACATTGAGGCAGTCAGTCTTTCTTTTGTATCGAGCTCACTTCGCAAAAGAAAGTCAGACAGCTTAGGGGGTTCCTTGCCGAACTGACGTCCGGCAATATCAGCCTCCAACTTTCCACTTAGAACGTAAGATGGACGTCCTTCCAATCTTTGTGGTCCATAGGCAGGGCCAGCGACAAGGGTTTACACTCCTCTAGGGAGGGGCAAGACTTGCCGGCCTCGATTGCTTTTAGTACAGCCAGAAACCCTTTCTGTAAAAAGGGGGAAGGCTCTAGTAGGCGAGGACACAAAGGAAGGGAGCTTCCTATTCAATGCAGCTACCTTTGAGTTAGAGAAGCCCCTCTCTTTCATCGAAGATGAAAGTAGAGCTTGAGCCTTAGCATGGTCATCACTATGACCTCCTTCGGCTCTGCCTCCTCCTTTGAAGCTGGTTCCTTCCTCAGCCGGACATAACAGTCCGGATATGGTGCCTTGCTGGGCCAGAATTCCACCCTCCAGGGGAACTGAGCCCAGCATATCCGAGATGACGATCTTTCCAGTCGTCATCGACATGTGCTCAGCATACCTCCATGGGTTAGCATCCGAGCACAAAGGAAGGTCTTTCACATTGAGCTTTTCTGGGGCCCATGTGATTCTGCAAGGCACTGCATTCGCAGTTCCATTGCAGCCGCCTTCTCCTGATTCTCCTTCTGCATTTGTTGGATCATTCCAACAATAGAAGAGAGGGCCTGTCCCAGCTCTACTGGGAGACCGGCCGATGTAGAGGGACTTGAACTTCATCCTGGGCTTCTGCAAGGAGGTCTTCCTCCTGACACCCGTCCACATCAGATATCCTGTCATTTAGCTGGATGTCTTGCATCGCGACCGCGACTTCAGCATCCACCTGGATCTGAACTTAGGGGATCTCCTCTTGAGGCTGGGGAATCACTGCATCAGCTGATGCCTTAGGGAAAAGATACGCCCTCATCTTTTCACTTGGAAGATAAGGGCCAGAAGTGTACTTTTGGAAGCCCCTTACCCAGGTACGAAGCTTCTTCCTAGCTATTTAAATGTCTCATTAATCAGGTTAGTGCACACAGTACATACCTGAGGGTCCCAATACCGGAGATCATCCTTGGAGACAGCGTATGCTGCGTGTCTCCTACAAAACTCATGTCCGCAGAGGTTCTTGCTGCTGACATGCAGAAAGCACTTCCCCACTTCGGAGTGTCCTTCTGTAAAGAGAAGAAATTTCCATGAGTATCAAGTGAACTATGTATCACTGGATATGCATAGTATAGCATAACAATTCATAAATGAAAGACACACACTTGTGTTTCCCTCACAACCCATTGTTGCAGCCTTCCAGATAATAAAATCAAAAATGGTTTATCTCTACTAGAGTAACCAATGCAAGGTTTCCATAGGAAACAGGTGGAGCTCACACCTAGGCAATGATTTTAAAAATCCTGGATAATAGACGGGGAAGAACTCTGCTTCCTGTCTGAGGGCAACAGCAAAGGGCTGTGTAAGAAAACACAATAGTGTTAGAAGATACAGTGCTGTACCTAAACTTTTACTATAGTTTTCTTCTTACTGTATATGCTATACAGAAGAATACTAGTACAGTATAGGAGGATGTGTGCCGGCCTGCCTTTGCCGGCCGGCACACACCACAATTAGCTTTAAAGTATACTACTTAACAGCTATAGGGCGGCAGCCCTCTGGTTCAAATGCCTGTGCCGGCGGCAGCAGCTGCCGGCCAGCAACAGCCAGTGTTGGCCGGCAATGATTGCCGGCCAGCAACTACACAAGGTAGTACCCAGCTGCCGGCCACACTCTTGGTGACCGGCAGACAAGGACTGACATAAGCCGGCCGGCAAAGGTACAAGACCGATGCCAGCCGGCAGCAAAAGAACCAGAAGACTACCCCTGCCCGGCTGCCGGCCTCATAGGCCGGCAGCCGGCCTCGTAGGCCGGCTGCCGGGACAGGTACAGCACTAGAAGAAAATAGAATGGATGCCGGGATAAGAGTGTACACAACCCCCCCAGCCCGGCAACCGAAAGAGTGCATATAAGGAAGGGGAGAAACTTAATTCAGGCTTCCTTGACCAATGCCGTCCGGCTCTGCCGGCAGGCATGGATGAGGGACCAAGAGAGGTCCGGGCAGCACTCGAAAACATAAGACCCTTGCCGGCCAGCATCTCAGCCGGCCGGCAATGGCCTTAGTCAATTCCACATCCCAACCTATACTAGGTCCAGAAGTAGAATGACGTACAGTACAGTAATACCCCCTGCCGGCCAGCTCTGCCGGCCGGCAGGGTACAGTACAGTAATGGCAAGGCCATTACGGAGATAGAGGGGGAAGGGACAAAAGGGTCCTGCCAACCTTGCTTTAGTGACAGATCACCCGCAGCCAAGAACTCTGTCTTAGCCTAAGGGAGATCTAAGGGAAAGGGCCAGCAATACTTGCCAGCTTCCAAAGCACCAAAGCAAGGAAGGCGTTGCTATTCCCAAGGGAAGATTTTATCCTCCCCAAGAACAGCAACAGGACTTTAGTCTGGTCGATCACAAAGGGAGGAATCATACTACAGAAACCTTCGATAGTGACCTAAGGGAGCTAAGCTCCCTTTAAAAGTGTTAGGTCAGCGAGGGGAACTCTGCCCCAAGCCAGACAACACGGACCAGACTAAAAAACTCTGTTGTTCTGTCCCTCTTTGAACCAGACTCTGCTGGAACAGGAAGGTACAGTAACACCCTAGTATAGTTTTATCGAAAATAAATTCGGAAAAAACCACTTAGGGATAAGCCCAAGGCTTAAACAGAGGGAAAGGGATTGCATACCTTCTCCGAAGAAAAGAAAGCAACCGGGGAGAATAATAAAGTATACTAAGGCTCCATAAGCAATTAACCTAGGCACCAAGAGAATCGATTACCTAATTCACCGAAACTCTCACGTATACAATCTTGGAAATATTCCACACAGTCTAAAATGTATAAAAAATAGCCTAAAGCTTTAATAAACTTTTAATTACACTCGGAAAAACCAAAATCATGCATTAAGTACTAGGACCAAACGACTAGGCTACATGGCCTAGCGTAGGCCAGAATGGCGAATACTTCGCCAAATAATACTAAGCACAAAAGGAAATCCTATGTAACGCTAAATAGCTAAAATTTATTAAGCAAAACAACCAGGAATGTCACTCTGACTAACTAATTTATACCTAGCGAGTGACAGTGTCCAGGACACCTCTGGTAGGCTACGGCTCTTGTATCAAAGATTAATCCTATTAATCACTCAAAATTTTACCAAGAGCCTACATTTATACATAACAGACACTATACTCAACTTATCCGAGGCCAACGAAGACGGAGAAGCCATGAAAAGCTGAATAAATCCAAGATTTGCGAGAAAAACAGGAAAAAACACCGAGTTGTTAAGCTACGCAAAAAGGAATACAGATGGCGCCAGGATTGGCGCCAGGCACGCATACGAATCGGGGGATTGGGAGGCCTTGGGAGCGGCTCCCCCCTTTTTCTTCCCGAATTCGTATCTCGTCAATCTCCCTCCTACGAGACGAATCTCTATTTAGGTAGTAGATTGCCATGTGACGTGTCTAGAATACGTCCTCTGATATGTCGCGATATCCCTTTCACGAGGGATACTCGCTCCAGGAGTTAGAATTCTGGTACCTTAAGGTAAATTCTCTGGGAATATCGCCGTAGTTGTAATATACCCTAGGAAGCTACCCTATAGGAACTTCCATCAGGACGACATGGCTTGAGCCCAAAAATATATATATATATATATATATATATATATATAGATATATATATATATATATATATATATTATATATATATATATATATATATATATATATATATATATATATATATATATATATATATATATAAGATAGATATATATATATATAGATATATATATAGATATATATATAGATATATATATATATATATATATATTATATATAGATATATATTATATATATAGATATATATATATATATATATATATATATATATATATATATATATAATATATATATATATTATATATAGATATATATATATATATATATATATATATATATATATATATATATATATATAGTATATATATAGGTATATATATAATATATATATATATATATATATATATATATATATATATATATATATATATAGGTATATATATAATATATATATATACATATATATACATATTATATATATATATATATATATATATATATATATATATATATATATATATATGTCTATATATATGTGTGTGTGTATATAGACTTCTATTACGCTGCAGGACAAAGGCTTCAGACATGCTTTATTCAAGTCTGGGGTTGGTCAGTTTTCATCACCACCCTGTCCAACTGCTGATTGGTGATGGTAGGGTAGAGGATTTATGTCTGATTGCTGACAGGAAACCAACTTAGTATAGTTGTCCCCAACTAATACGTCTTTGCCGATCATGGCGATACACAAACCCTTTCACCACTTTAAGGTATCCCTATTCAGAAAGGGCTATTCTCATACACCAAACATCAAACATACAAACATACAAACTAACGAAGTAAATTCAATTACAAGTAAATACAAAGAAATAGAACACACCGCTCATGTAAAAAGAAAAATATTAATTGGTCATGATACTGATGATGATGATGATGATGATAGGGGAAGATCCTGCAAATGAAATATAGAGGATATATTTCATTTTCTTTTGTTTACATGCCCCATCCCTCCTGATAATTAAGTTAATTACACCTTACATCCCCTTGTGCAAGCCAAATAAGGAGGACTATTCTATTTAGGGATTTTTTTTTTTTTTTCCAGTTTGCTCGCATGTCAGTCTGATACGATTAATTGTTTACGCTGATTAAGATAAAAATTGCTGTGATATGTTTTTTTTTATGTTGAACAGGTTGATTATAAGTCTCTCTTTGTAGTTTGTAATATGAAAGATCTATTTTCAATGTTCTTACTTTTCTTGTAGTTTATTAATTCTATAGTTCCCTATCCTCACTGGGCTATTTTTTCCTGTCGCAGCCTTTAAAGGTTATAGCATCCTGCTTTTCCAATTAGGATTGTAGAATAGGTAGTAATAATAATAAATTTTGATTTTCTCCCATATGCAGTATATGATGAAGGTTAAGTTTATGGATATATATATATATATATATATAATATATATATATATATATATATATATATATATATATATATATATATATATATATATCTATTTATATGTTATATATATATATATATATATATATATATATTTATATGTTGTATGTATATATATATATATATATATATATATATATATATATATATATATATATATATATATATATATATATATATAATATATATATATATATATCATGTATTTATGTCACGGTGAGCGGCATTAACACGCATATAACTACTCAGTCTCTCTCAGTCCCTCTTAGTCATATCATGGTGATAGGGCATACCCTGAAAGGTACACTCTGAAACCACAATCTTTCACAAATTGCCCAAATTGCCTTTTGATAGTTAAGAAATGGGGTGTATAGTGGTAAAGGTTGAATCTGTGTATGTATGTGTGCATATCTAAGTAAATATCTTACTTTGATGGCTGCTTTTCCGGTCCCATGCAACAGGGGAACCCCACTCTCTACAGGAACTCCACTCTCGTTTTACCTTGTTATTTTTTATGGGTCTCATCCACTACTACTACTACTACTACTACTACTACTACTACTACTAATAATAATAATAATAATAATAATAATAATAATAATAATAATAATAATAATCTCCTCTCACATTCACTCCTCCAATCCATCATCTCCTCCAAACATCTGACAATCCATCTCTCTCCTTCTCTCTCTCTCTCTCTCTCTCTCTCTCCTCTCTCTCTCTCTCCTCTCTCTCTCTCTCTCTCTCTCTTCTCTCTCTCTCTCTTTGTCATTCCTTTGGCAATGCCCCAGAAGTTTTCGAGGAATAACTCGGGTGCAAGGCCCCAAGAGTGACATGTCGAGTAGGCGGATGCGATACGACTTGACGGTCTTGAGTGGGATATGAATATTGAGGACCTTCAAAGAGGTTTGGGTTTTAATCTATTCATTAATTCGTCTGTGTGTTTGTTTTTTTTGTTTGTTAGGTGGCTCCAGTTTTTTATTTTGTTTGGTTTAAGTTATTTGTATTTGTTTGTGAGTTATGTATTCGTACATCTTGCATTGTATTAAGTTTATTTATTTTGTTTGGTATGATTTCGTTATTGATATTTGTTTCATGGTCGCTCAGTGGGTTAATTATTCGTATATTTTGTGGGTTTATTGATTTATTTGATAATATTATTGATTTATACTGTGTTTTTAAAGATAATCTTCAAGTATTCATTGAATTAAGATAATAACAACAATAATAACAGTAATTATAATCTGAGTGGGGATACTGTAAAGGGCTGAAAGAATGTGTATCGCCATGGTCACCAAGCTGTACTAGTCTGGAGCACCCATACTAGGTTGGTTTGGTGTGAACGATCAAACAAAAGTCTCCCCATATCGCCAATCCGCAGTTGGCCAGCATGGTGATAAAAAGTGGCCAAATCCCAGACATAAGGACATGTCTGAGGCCTTTGTCTTGAAGTGGTTTCGAAACGGATGCATTTTTGTAGTTGGTATTGTAGCAATAATAATTATATCCTTAATGATGATGATAATATTAATTATCATTAGTACCATTATCATCATTAATTGTATTATTAGTACTATAAAGTAGTATTACAGTTGCTTATGCTGGTG
>NC_090749.1:66541187-66543687 GCF_036898095.1 Palaemon carinicauda
CTCCTCCTCCTCCAGACATCTCTCTCTCTCTCTCTCTCTCTCTCTCTCTCTCTCTCTCTCTCAAAGACTTTGCGTATCACCATGATCACCAAAGCTGTACTAGTCTTGACCACTCATACTAGGTTAGTTTGGTGTGAACGATCAAACAAAAGTCTCCCCATATCACCAATCCGCAGTTGGCCAGCATGATGATAAAAAGTGGTCAAATCCCAGGCATAAGGACATGTCTGAAGCCTTCGTCTTGAAATGGACTAATAACGGATGTGTTTTGTTTTTCTTTTTGGAATTGTAACATTAATATTCATATCCTTAATGATGTTAAATGATTATTGTTATATTGTTATCATTATCATCTGTAATAATATTAGTAGTACTATTAGAAGTATTACTGTTGCTTATAATGGAATACTTTATATCATTATTATTATTATTATTATTATTATTATTATTATTATTATTATTATTATTATTATTATTATTATTATTATCATTATTATCATTATTACATGCTAAGCTACAATCCTAGTTGGAAAAGCAGGATGCAATAAGCCCAAGGGCTCCAACAGGGAAAATAGCCCAATCAGAAAAGCAAATAAGGAAATGCTATAAGAAGTTTATGAATAATAACATCAAAATAAATCTTTCATATAAAAACTATAAAAACTTGAAAATAACAAGAGGAAGAAAACTTCAAAATAACAAAAGGAAGAGAAAAAAGATAGAATAGTGTGCCCGAGTGTACCCTCAAGCAAGAGATCTCTAACCCAAGACAGTGGAAGACCATGGTAGAGAGGCTATGCCACTACCCAAGACTAGAGAAAGAATGGTTTGATTTTGGAGTGTCCTTCCCCTAGAAGAGCTGTTTACCATAGCTAATCGTCTCTTCTACCCTTACCAAGAGTAAAGTAGCCACTGAATGATTACAGTGCAGTAGTTAACCCCTTGGGCGAAGAGGAATTTTTCGGTAATCTCAGTAATGCCAAGTGTGAGGTCAGAGGAGAATTTGTAAAAAATAGGCTAGACTATTTTGTGTATGTGTAGGCGAAGATGTAATGTAGTAGGCTATTGTCTGGCCATTCAAAGGACCCAATAACTCTCTAGCGGTAGTATCTCAACGAGTGGCTGGTGCCTTGTTTTGTCGTGTAATGTCCAATTTAATTATAATCGGAAATTTATATAAATTTTAATGTTAATTTCAGATTTTTCATTGAAAATAGGTTATGTGATATTTTGTAATTTTTGCTTATTATCACCTATTAATTCTTCTTCTTCTTCTTCTTCTTCATCATCAGTCTATGTAATACATTGCTGTTGTGATATAGACTGTTATACAACTGTTATTAATTATCTTCACAATTATTGTCGTAACTACTTTAATTATTTAATTATTAATAAAGACAAATACAAATATGATTAATTTAGTTTCTCTAATGTAATGCAGTAAATCAGAAATGTAGTTCTCGCAGCTTTTGTCATCACCATCATTATCATTATCATTATCCTCTTTATCTTCACCATCACTCATTATCCACATTATTCGCCAATCCCCCTTTGCCTTTCTCTTGCCACCCGTGATACAATGAACGTCTCATACTCAATGAGGTCTTTCAGAATTAAGGAATAGAATTCAACAGGAGAAAATAGAATTGAGACTTCAATTTCATTCTTAATTACACACGCTGTTTAATTTCTCTCTCTCTCTCTCTCTCTCTCTCTCTCTCTCTCTCTCTCTCTCTCTCTCTCTCTCTCTCTCTCTCTCTCTCTCTCTCAATAGAAGGGGGGAAAGGTTTTTGTTTCTGCTTTAATTTGTTTTATCGTTTAAGTAGATATAAATGATTTACATGCTCTCTCTCTCTCTCTCTCTCTCTCTCTCTCTCTCTCTCTCTCTCTCTCTCTCTCTCTCTCTCTCTAAACATTTTAATGTAAATACTTTCTCTAATTATGTGTGTATTACAAAATAAACCCTATTATCATACAGTACACACTGTGCAGTATTGCACAATTAGTAGTGATTGTTATCATATATTGATTAGCTAGTGTATAAAACTCGTACACATAAAGGGTAAGATAAGAGTTGGTCGTGACAGAAAGCTACCTACCGTCCAGAAGCTTCGACTAGTTACTTGTATACTGTATTTTTCATATCGGGCTAATAGTAGGTTGGTAAGGGCACCAGATACCTATCGAGATACTACAGCTAGAGAGTTATCAGGTCCTTTGACTGGCCATATAGCACTACAGTGGACCCCACGCTGGTTACGGCTCATTTTACCAATTAGCCTTCACATATATTGAATAGTCTGGCCTATTCTTATCACATTCGGTTCTGTCCTGCACCTGATAACACCAAACAGTTCTTCTTCACTCAAGGAGTTAAATACTGCATTGTAATTGTGTAGTGGCTACTTTCCTCTTGGTAAAGGTAGAAGAGACTCTTTAGCTATGGTAAACAGATCTTCTAGGAGAAGGACACTCCAAAATCAAACCATTGTTCTCTAGT
>NC_090749.1:66551187-66553687 GCF_036898095.1 Palaemon carinicauda
GATTGGCAAGAGAATCCTTTCTAGTGAGGTGAAGATGAAATCCAAGATCTTATCTATCAAAATATGTAAAGTGGATATGTAGGTTTTAATCGGTGTATGTTAATGGGAAACCTAAACCTAGAAATAACCTAAAGAACACGTTTGGTAAGAGATCCTAGGAAGGCTTGTGTATTTCCTAGGAAGAAAATATTTTATTATTTTATGAAAACTCAAGTAAGTGTATAATACATCAAAGATCTCAGAGGAACGGGACTATTTTCTTGGGAAGGGAATCGAACCTTTAAGAAACCTGAATTAGACAATGGATGAATGATTGAAGGATAGAATTGATTTTAAACCCTGAATGAACATAGGTATTTATATGCGTGGATTTACAGCTGACGAGAAAGCCCAGGCTGTGGTAGCTAATTGAAAAAAGTCCCTATCTAGCAATTTCCCGGACTGGAGTTCGAGTCCTGCTAAATCTAGATAGTTTTCTTGTTGTGTCTCCGACCTAGGCATCCTTGTGAACTAAAAATTCGAGTTTTTGGTCAGCCTATGGGGCTACCTTTCTGAATCATCAGCAGCCATTTCCTGGCCCTCCATGGTCGTCCTAGCTTGGGCTTAGAGTGGGCTAAGGCGTTGATCATTATGCAAATATGGTTAATCTCCTGTGCCTCTACTATTCATATGTTACCTAGGAATCTTAAAACTTTAAATCTCCATTTAGGGCTCTTTTCAACACTGAAGGTAAATGAATGGGTATTATTTTTTGGATTTATTCTTGTTAAAAAATATTTTTGTACAACATAGTTAAAGTGCATTTCGCTCATTATAAAGCTATAGGTATACCTAAAAAAAAATTAAAGTATTTCTCTAACTCGGTAACAAGAACCGGCTTCATCCTAGATCACGAGTAGACTATTAGTACAGACGTTGTGTACTGTTCTGAAAGTTGAACCAGAGGTGAAATTGACCCATAACTTTTCAATGTGCACAGCTCTCGAAATTGTTCCTAGTGAAAGTAATACTACAACCTCAACAAATGCAGCTGTTTCTAGTCCACTGCAGGACAAAGTCCTCAGACATGTTAATTCATATCTTGACTTTGGCCAGTTTTCATCAAATGTTGGCCAGTGCGGACTGGAGATGGTGGAAGATTTTAGCCTGATAGTCACTGCCAACTGACCTAGTTTGGGTGGCCCTGACTATTACAGTTTTGCTGATCATGGCGTACGCTATTTTAACCATACAACATATGTTTTATGAATGTATTGTTTTTTAAACAAATGGAGAGTTATGATTTGGCCAAAGGTTTTATCTGATATCTTATCTGATTTTTAGTATTTTTCGGTTTTTTAAGATTTTATTCAAGCAGCACATACTCGATATACAAAATTTAAATATCTGTTTATGATAGCAAACAAGTAGTTAGTCCATTTTGACTGTGCTTTTGATAATAATAGTTCAATCCACATGCTTTAAGGGCCACTGCCAAGAGCTGAACAGATTATTCAGTGTCTACTTTCCACTTGTCAAGGGTAGAAGAGACTTAAGCTATGGCAAGGAGCTCTTCTAGGAGAAGGACACTCCAAAATCAAACCATTGTTCTCTAGTCTTGTGTAGTGCCATAGCCTCTGTACTCTGGTTCTAGTGTCTTTGGCTAGAGTTCTTTTGCTTGAGAGTATACTCAGGCACGCTATTCTATCTGTTTTCATATTTCCTTTCCTCACTGGTCTATTTTTCCTGTTGGAGCCCTTGGGCTTACAGCATCCCGCTTCTTCAACTAGGGCTCTAGCTTCGCTAGTAATGGTTATATTACCACTGGTGGTAGCTTGGAAAGCTAAAATACAAAAAAAAAAAAAAAGGAAAAAATCAGTGGGTACTCTTTGAAGTTGATATTGCTGGAAAGATGAATTAAATTTCCTTATTTTATAGCCTTCATTCTTAGATTATGCTGCAAACATCCATTTGGACATTATTCCCAAGTCTTCTTTATATCCCTTCATCTTTTGGGAAGATTCTGCAGATCCACTAAAACTAATTGCATCTTTTGTCTCTTTATTAAACTTATACTAGCATGGGACCTTAGAGGTCTGTCTTAAGACAAGGGATAATGTTAGCTTAAGACAATCACCAACCTTTTTATTAACCTTCACGTCATTCAAAATGTTTATTACTTTACGAGTGTATTCTCTTCCACTTGACTGTTACAATACTTGGTTTTATTGCACCAAATCTAACATCTAAAACATTTAACTGTTGTTGTCAAGGATGAATTTGCTCTGTGATGCTACAAATATTTGCACCATTTTTCATGTCTTAGATTTTATATTGTAGTTTGTATTCTCAAAGATGTTGCATGCTTGTTAAAATTTTTTAGAATAATCTTGCTAAAGAATTCCTAACTACTGTTTTTATGTTTATTTATATTTATTATTATTGCTTTTCATGTTTATTGAATTTGTTTCCTAATTTCTTTTCCTCACTGGGTTATTTTCCCTGTTAGAGCCCTTGGGCT
>NC_090749.1:66562403-66567403 GCF_036898095.1 Palaemon carinicauda
AAAAAAAACTTTTGCTTTTTTAGTGTTGGAAAGTGTGTCTAGATGACCTGGCTACCCATGCGTGACTTTGTTTTTGTCAGATACGATGTAGTTATTGGTATATTAGGTATTTAACTGCGGTTGCCAATTTCTGTTTTTTTTTTCAATATTTGTAAAAATTTACTTCGTAGTAAGAAATTGCCGTATATTATTAATTTTTTTTCATGTTTATGTGTTAGAAAGTGTGCCTTGATGGTTGGGCTAACACGTGCATGTCTTTTTTTTTTTATCTGAGATGCCGTATATTAGAATGTTGGGCATTTTTCCGCGAGTGCCCCTTTTTATTTGTTTTGCATTTTTTTTGCTTAGTCATGTTACCGTAAGGAATTGGCAAGTAGTGTCGCAAAACTTATATTTTTATAGTGTTGGAAAGTGTTTCTAGATGATCTGGCTACCCATGCCTATTTTTTTTAGCCAGATATAGCGTATATATAGGTATGTGTTCGATTTTCCTGTGATTGCCATTTTTTCGTTTTTTCCCATTTCTTTCAAAATTACTACGTACTAAGGAACTATCACAGAGTAATGATTCATTTATATGTTTATTTGTCGGAAAATGTGCCTTGATGGTTTGCCTAGCACGTGGCTGAATTTTTTTTTTCTGAAATGCCGTATATTAGAATGGCCATTTTTCCACGAGTTCCCCTTTTTATTTGTTTTGCATTTTTTTGCTTAGTCATGTTACCGTAAGGAATTGGCAAGTAGTGTCGCAAAACTTATAATTTTATAGTGTTGGAAAGTGTTTCTAGATGATCCGGCTACCCATGCCTATCTTTTTTTTTAGCCAGATATGGCGTATATATAGGTATGTGTTCGATTTTCCTGTGATTGCCATTTTTTCGTTTTTTCCCATTTCTTTCAAAATTACTACGTACTAAGGAACTATCACAGAGTAATGATTCATTTAGATGTTTATTTGTCGGAAAATGTGCCTTTATGGTTTGCGTAGCACGTGGCTGAACATTTTTTTTTCTGAAATGCCGTATATTAGAATGTTAGCCATTTTTCCGCGAGTGCCCCTTTTTATTTGTTTTGCATTTTTTTTTTGCTTAGTCATGTTACCGTAAGGAATTGGCAAGTAGTGTCGCAAAACTTGTATTTTTATAGTGTTGGAAAGTGTTTCTAGATGATCTGGCTACCCATGCCTATCTTTATTTTTTAGCCAGATATGGCGTATATATAGGTATGTGTTCGATTTTCCTGCGATTGCCACTTTTTCGTTTTTTTTCCCATTTCTTTCAAAATTACTACGTACTAAGGAACTATCACAGAGTAATGATTCCTCTAGATGTTTATTTGTCGGAAAATTTTGTTAACTTCTTTTTTGATTGAATATCATCAAATTTTTTTAGCTAAAATATTATATTGTTTTACATTTTTTTTTTTCGATTTTATTTCCCTTCAAAAAATTTTTTGGGGTCAGAATTTTAAATTTTATAGTCGTAAAATAATCGACAATTATCCAGCAACCCACCATACAATTTTTATGCATATCCAAGAATAATTAGATTAGTAAATAACACCTTGAAATTGACATACCCTTCCTACATTTCAAGTGGCAGATTAGGGAGTCTGAGTCAGTGTGGTTGGCGGCCATTTTGTGACATATCCGAAGCGTAAAGTTGCCCCTATCTATATATATTCTTGTTCCCTATAGAATTTGTGAATATTTTGGTATATTTTTACCTGCATAAATATCATATTATATATTAGATATATGTATTTTTTTACGAAATTTCTAAGTACTCAAAAAATTACCTTTAGATATGGCCCCTGATATAAATGTAATTTACAAAATAATGAAGATTTTTTTACATATTTCTATTTTAGGATAACATGTGTTTATTCCCTAAAAAAATTAGCCACTTCCTATTTCATTTGAGTACCCAAATAAATTCATGAAATTTGGACAAATTTTTTTGGCCAAAAAAAGTTACCTTTTTTTCTCATTTCAGATCTTCACCTCCATGGGTCTGACTTCATCCAAAATACATCAAGATGTGTCCTAAAACATTCAAGAATCAATTCCTAAAAGGATTTGTGTATATATGTATAAACTTTTTTTTTATGAATTTTTATGTAAGGTCTTTTTTTTCTACCTAATTTTTAAAATATTTATAATAAATAGTTTTTTTGCAGATGAGTAGTATTTATCTTTACAGTTGTTTTAAGCATTCATTGAAGTTTTTTTGGCAAAAGAAAAAAGGAGGTTACTGCAAAAACTGATTTTTCAAGAATTTTTTTGGCGTCGGGGGTCGCTGCGCGCAGAGTCCGAGTATTACCCCTAAAGGGTGTCCGAGGAGCGTACCTATCCAGGGTTAAAGAAAGATTGTTACATTCAAATGTTGAGAGAGAGAGAGAGAGAGAAGAGGAAGAGAGAGAGAGAGAGAGAGAGAGAGAGAGAGAGAGAGAGAGAGAGATTCATGTAAATCATTAATATCTACTTAAACAAAACAAATTAAAGCAAAGAAACAAAATCTTATCCTCTATTTAAAAACAAACTTTTCATCTCCTTTATTTAAAGAGAGAGAGAGAGAGAGGAGAGAAGAGAGAGAGAGAGATAGAGAAGAGAGAGAGAGAGAGAGAGAGAAGAGAGAGAGAGAGAGAACCTGTAAATCATTAATATTTAATTAAACAATGAAATGAATTAAAGCAAAGAAATAAAAACTTTTCATCTTTTTTAAAAACAAACTTTTCCTTTCTTCTATGGAGGAGAGAGAGAGAGAGATGAGAAGAGAGAGAGAGAGAGAGAGAGAGAGAGAGAGAGAGACAGACAGACAGACAGACAGACAGAGAGAATCATGTAAATCATTAATATCTAGTTTAACAATAAAACAAACAAAAGCAGAGGAGAGAGAGAGAGAGAGAGAGAGAGAGAGAGAGAGAGAGAGAAAGAAGAGAGAGAGAGAGAGAGAGAGAGAGAGAGAGGAGAGAGGAGATAGAGAGAGAGAGAGAGAATCATGTAAAATCATTTATATCTACCTAAACAATAAAATAAGTAAAAGCAGAGAAAAAAAATTCTTTTCTTCTATTGAAAGAGAGAGAGTAGAGAGAGAGAGATGAGAGATGAGAGAGAGAGGAGAGAGAGAGAGAGAAAATCATGTAAATCATTTATATCTACTTAAATCAATAAAAAAAGTAAAAAGCAGAGAAAATTTTTTTTCCATTCTTCTATGTGAGAGAGAGAGAGAGAGAGAGAGAGAGAGAGAGAGAGAGTAGAGAGTGAGAGAGAGAGAGAGGAGAGAGAGAGAGAGAGAGAGAGAGAGAAAATGTAAATCATTAATATCTACTTGAACAATAAATCAAATTAAACCAGACAAAAAATTTTCCTCTCTTCTACTCTTCTATGAGAGAGAGAGAGAGAGAGAGAGAGAGAGATGAGAGAGAGAGAGAGAGAGAGAGAGATAAATGAGATAAGCGAGTGTAATTAAGAATGAAATTGAAGTTTCAATTCCATTTTCTCCTGTTGAATTCTATTCATTAATTCTGAAAGACCTCATTTAGTATGAGACGTTCATTGTATCACGGGTGCCAAGAGAAAGGCAGAGACGGATTGGCGAATAATGCCGATGAGCGATTGTGAAGATAAAGAGGATAATGCTAATGATCCTCATGGTGATGACAAAAGATGCAGGAATCACATTTCAAATTTACTGCATTACATTAGAGAAACTAAATTAATCATAATTTTTATAATAAAAAAAAATTCAACTGGGTTTAAAGAAAAAGAAGAAGAAGAAGAAGAAGAAGAGAGAAAAAGATTCATGATGGTGATTATGAAGAAAAAGAAGATGGAAGATTCAATAGGTGGTGATTGATAAAAATCTATTTTCAATGAAAAAATCTGAAATTAACATAAAATTCATCTTAATTTTCCATTATAGTTAAATTGCACAGTAAAAAAAGGCACCAGCCACCCGTTGAGATATTACACCTAGAGTTATTGGGTCTTTTGACTGGCTAGACATTACTACATTGGATCCGTCTCTCTGGTTACGGTGCATTTCATCTTTGCCTACACAATCAGAAGTCTGGCCTATTCTCTACATATTCTCCTCTTTCCTCATAGACTTAACAACAGTATGATTATCAAACAATTGTTCTTCTCTCAAGAGTTTAGCTACTGCACTGTGATTGTTGAGTGGCTACTTTCCTCTTGGTAAGGATGGAAGGGACTCTTTAGCTATAGTAAGCAGCTCTTCTAGGAGAGGGACACTCCAAAGTCAAACCATTATTCTCTTGTCTTGAGTAGTGCCATAGCCTCTGTACCATGGCTTTCCACTATCTTGAAGGTACACTTGGGCACACTATTCTATCTAATTTCTCTTCCTCTTGTATTTTCAAGTTTTTTTTTAATTTATACATGAAAGATTTATTTTAATGTTATTATTGTTCTTAAACTTCTAGTAGCATTTCCTTATTTCCTTTCCTCACTGGGCTATTTTCCCTGTTGGAGCCCTTGGGCTTATAGCATCCTACTCTTCCAACTAGGGTTGTATCTTAGCAATAATAATAATAATAGGTAAATAAATTACACCAGCACAAGCAACAGTAATACTGCTTATACTACTAATAATACAATTGATGATTATAATAACTACAATATAATAATAATAATTATTATAATCATTATCACTGCGAATATAATTATTATTGTTACAAGATCAACAAGAGCAAAAACTACATCCGTTTCTAATCCACTTCAACACAAAGGCCTCAGACATGTCCTTGTGTCTGGGGTTAGGCCATTCTTTATCACCACGCTGGAAAATGCAGATTGGTGATGGTGGAAGACTTGTCTGATCCCTTACATCTAACCAAACTAGTATGGGTGGCCCAGACTAGTATAGTTTTGCTGATCATCGCGATACACAAATCATCTCACCACGTTAAGGTATCCTGACACATCATATGATTAGTATTATTATTGTTGTTGTTGTCTTAATTCCCTAAATAATTGA
>NC_090749.1:66577403-66582403 GCF_036898095.1 Palaemon carinicauda
GAGAGCCTATAGGTCTACCTGCTGAGTCATCAACAGCCATTGCCTGACCCTCCCAGGATTAGCTTGGATGGAGAGAATGTTTGGGGGCCGATCATATATATATATATATATATATATATATATATATATATATATATATATATATATATATATATATATATATATATATATATATATATGTATATATATATATATATACATATATATATATATATATATATATATATATATATATATATATATATATATATATATATATATATATATATATATACTAATGTACATACTAGTGTAACCTGTCAAAAATTATGGCTAAATATCTAGACGAGATATGCACACACACGCGCATGCATCCCCTCTCACCAGACTCACTAGAGTATGACTATTCCCTCTCACCAACTCAAGGGACATGGAGAGCTGAGTGTGATCGGATATGAATATATGAAAAATACTCGTTATCGCCAAATAATATGCATTGGGGAAGAGGATGATGATGATATGAGTGTATATATATATATATATATATATATATATATATATATATATATATATATATATATATATATATATATATATTCAAGACACTCTTTATTATATAGGCAGAAGGTCGGTGTCTAGGCCCTAAGCCATTGTCCTGCTAGGACGCTGACCCTTAACTCAGCCATTCATGAACGACCCATAAAACCTTCAAAGGAACATAACAGGCACAATCCTTAATCCTAGTTGATAGGACTCCTTCCTATCCCTATTTATCCTCCGTTAAAGGAAAATCGATTTCCTCACTAGAGGAGTCAAAGACCTTCGCAGTTGAGTACTTTTCGCTGGAATGTCCTTCCAAAGCAGGCGTTCATCCACATTTGTTGAGGTATTCCAGCGAGGCGCTCAGCCGTTCCAGACAAGTCACTCGGGATTCCAGTTCCGTCTTCACTTGAGCATGTCTTAGTCCTTATCTTTTACGGTTGATTTTATCATTATTGTTAATGTTATCTTTATTTAAGCGATTATATCATTACTTGTATATGCGACCCAATCAAAAAAGAAGGCTACATATTTAAATAGATATGAACACAGGCACATGCAAACATACTATCAAGCCTCTCCCTCTTTCCTAACTACCTCTTGAACAGTGTATGACTACTCTCTCTCTCTTCCCTTACCCGAGAGTTGGGAAGAGCCCGGCTAATCATACATTTGGCAATACATATACTCGTGTGTGTGCATATATATATATATATATATATATATATATATATATATATATATATATATATATATATATATATATATATATATATATATATATATATATGTGTATGTGTGTGTGTGTGTATATATATATATATATATATATATATATATATATATGTATGTATATATATATATATATATATATATATATGTATATACATATATATATATATATATATATATATATATATATATATATATATATATATACACTATGGCCTGATACTTGCTCTATCATATAGGAAATATTACTAAAAATAATTCCGCTGAACAATATCTTCCATATTGAACATATTAAAAGTTAATAAATATTTAATAGATCAACATTATAAGATTATAGCCTTACACGTACATGGCTTTTCCTTTCTAGTACAATATCTCCACTAAGAAAGGATATATATATATATATATATATATATATATATATATATATATATATATATATATATATATATATATATATATATTACATATACGTTATGCGAATGTATGCGTAATAGATATGTATATCCTGCATATATACATGTATGTGTATTTATATATGTAAATACAAATATATATAAACATAATGTAC
The DNA here is from genome assembly GCF_036898095.1 of Palaemon carinicauda. Lineage (NCBI taxonomy): Eukaryota > Metazoa > Arthropoda > Malacostraca > Decapoda > Palaemonidae > Palaemon > Palaemon carinicauda. The sequence goes on from NC_090749.1 coordinate 66,579,226, forward strand.
ATGTATACATCTACAAATGTATCAAAGTTCATATATGCATAAAACTATTGCTTTCATGTCTGTTGCAATCATCATCCATCCCTTTTCTTTTGCTGAATAAATCTTCCCCTCCCTCCCCAAATCCACCAATGAATTAAACTCCACATTGACCTCCGTGGCCATTAACTTGATACTTTGGTAACTTCATTCCCCGTCTTAAATCCAGTATCCCATCTCACTTTCCAATGCAGCCGATGATCGTAACTCCTGGGGTTCTTTTTATGCTCCTAACTTGGAGCAAGAGAGTTTTATTCCGTGGTAATTTATTGGAGGAATGCTCCAGCGAAACATCTACCTGAGGAGCATGGGTCTGCTTGCTTCCTTGCTTGGCTTAACACGGAAGAGGCTCGGTCAGAAGTCATCATAACTTAACGTTCTGCTTGTTTTGATTTCTTCTCTTTATTCTTATCAGTTGTCTGATATCGATGTCTGGTCGCTTTTGATGTTTGACTGTATTTTCCCATCTATTAGGTGGTGTTTGTCTTGCCGTCTTTATGTTCCCGTTGTGGTTTTCGTCTTCTCAGTTGTGTGATAGGATCATCTGTTTATATATATATATATATATATATATATATATATATATATATATATATATATATATATATATATATATATATATATATATATATATATATATATATTTGACCATATTGTCCCATCTATAAGATTTACCTCCGCCAAGGTGGTTATAAAATCAAGTCAGTTTATCTATTTATGTGTCTGTCTGTCTGTGGACAGGATTACGTCAAAACTACGCAACGGATTCTGACAAAACTTTCACCAAAAAGAGATCTTAGGTCATGGGCGACCAATTACCATTTCTGAGATGATCCGGATCCAGATTCCAGATCTGGATTAGCATTTTTCACCATCTATAGTCAGCATATGATAAATGGGGTTCATTATCCTTAGACTTTAGTTACATGTCAGGGTTAGAATATGAAAAAGATGGTTTTGTCCGTAAATTGAGTAAAATGTGAGCAATATTCATTGGAGGAGGTTTTAAATCTCTGACTGCTGCTATTATTTTTACGAGCTAAACTACAACTTTAGTTGACAAAGCAGGATAACATAAGCCCAAGGGCTCCAACAGTGAGAAAAAGAAAAAGGGAAACATAAAATAATGTGGCTGAATCTACCCTCAAGCAAGATAACTCAAACCCAAGATAGTGGAATACTGTGGCACAGAAGCTATGATACTACGCAAGACTAGAGAACAATGGTTTGCTTTTCAAATCTCCTGAACGTTTATTAGTCTTGGTAACTTAAATCTCTATTTTCATCAACATAGCAAAAAAAAAAAAATGAAACTAATAATAAATATGAAATGATATAGGCAGCAAAATTAAAACCATCCATCAGTAGATAACAAGATCACTATAAAATTGTTGAAGAATTCAGTAAAAATTAAAGTAATAAGATGATAAAAAGAACCATTTAGTTAAAAATAAATACAAAATTCGACTGAAACGGAAAAAATTGGAAGAAAAATAAATCAGAAAAAAATTATCGCCCAAAAAAGAGTAAAATAAAGAAAATGAGTTTTTTATTGAAAATTTTCAATAAAAAGTATGAAAGGTTACTCATGAATGGCAAAGGCAAAGATAAGTGACATTGCCTTAGCATGCAGGACAATGCCCTTAAGTCTGACCATATACACTATACTGTACATATGATCAGCGACCAAGACTCCTCTCCTTCAAAGTTAGGACCAGGAAGGACCAGGCAAAAGGTGCTGATGACTCAGCAGGTAGACCTATAGGCTCCCCCAACCCATCATTATTACCTCACAAAGTTGGTGAGGTTGTAACCATAAAAGAAAAAAGAAAAAAAAAAAGCTATCGAGTTTGACCGGGACTCAAACCACAGTCTGGCGATCAGAAGGCAGGGACGTTACAAATACGCCCCCACAGCACTAATTGGTTATCTTAAGATGGAAAAAGAGGTTTTTTACTACTAGACACTTATGGTGTTTCTGAACACATTTTTTTTTAGTAAGAACAAGTCTAATCACAATGTCACATAATTTGTGAATTGTATTCCTTTAATTTTTATTTGAAATGGAGAATGGCAAGATTAGACATCCTTCCTGTTATGAGAAACAGTCTCACTCTAAGTATGTTTACAGTATACAGTACATACTGGATATAGAACAACACACAAATACATAAATTTCTAGTCCACTACAGGAAAAAGGACTTAGACATGTCCTCATGCATGACTGGGATTTAGCCAGTTTTCATCATCACGCTGGCCAACTGCGGATGGGTGAGGGTGGGAGATTTTCGTCTGATTGATATCAGAAAACCAATCAGTACGTGAGGACCTGATCATGGCAATATGCAAACCCTTACACCACATCAAGTTATCCTTACTCAGAAAAGGATATCGCCATTAACAGCGGTTACTAGTCCACTTGCGTCTGTTTATTGTTTTTTTGTGCCAGTCCCGCAACCTTTCTTAGTTCGTCAATGCATCGTCTTCTTTTCCTTATAGGTCTATCTACCGAGTCATCAGCAGCCATTGCCTGGCCCTCCTTGGTCCTAGCTTTGGTGGAGAGGGGCCTTGGGCGCTGATCATATGTATATATGGTCAGTTTCTAGGGCATCGGTCCTAGCTTGGATGGAGAGGGGTGCTTGGGTTGTAGCTTACCAAGTATTAATAATAATATATTTTCCTGCTTGCTAGGGCAATGTCACTATCCCTTGCCTCTGCCATTCATGATCGGCCTTATAACACTGGTACCATTTACACCAAGCGTGGGTCACCCTCAGTCCGGATTCCTGATTCTTGATTGAGTACCGGAGGAGCTGAAGAAATAACCCTCATTTTACAGGGTCTAAAGTGACGGCAATCACGACAGATGAACAGGAAAAGGTAAAAGCCATTTCCAGGAACCACGTCTCTTTACCACAAAGTGGAGGGACTTCAACCCTCCATCCATCAGCTTGGGGGTGGGGGCGAGGGAGGAGGAGGAAGAGGAGAAGGAGAAGGTGGAGGAGTTTAGGAAAAATTCGAATAAGACGAAGATGATGAAGACGATTGAGCAGTAGTAGTTTGGGAAAAATCAGAAGAAGAAGATGATGATGATGATGATGATGATAATGATGGAGAAGTTTAGAAATATTAGAATAACGAA
>NC_090749.1:66589903-66594903 GCF_036898095.1 Palaemon carinicauda
TAGAGAAACTAAATTAATCATAGTTATTGTAATGATAACAAATTCGTTTTACTCTAGTTGGTTATTAGTGGGATTAATCTGACATGGTGATTATTTGTATTAATAACTAAATAATAGAATAAGTTAAGATAATAATTTTGAAGAAAATTGATAACAGCTTATATTAAAACAGTAAATTATTACATAAACTGATGGTATTATGAAGAAGAAGAAAATTCATAGGTAGTAATTGGTAAGAAACTTACTAAATATCACAATCTAATATCAATGAAAAATCTAAAATTTACATTATAAATTCATATTATTTACGATTCTAATTAAATTGTACAGTAAAAAAAAAAAAAAAAAAAAAGCCATCCGTTGAAATATTATCACGAGAGTTTTTGGATCCTTTGACTGGGCCAGACAGCACTACATTAGATCCCTCTCTCTCCCTTTCCTCATACTCTTTACAACACTGAAATTTTCCAAACAAATTCTTCTTCTCTCAAGAGGTTAACTACTGCACTGTAATTGTTCAGTGGCCACTTTCCTCTTGGTAAGGGTAGAAGAGACTTTTTAGCTATGGTAAGTAGCTCTTCTAGAAGAGAGACACTCCAAAATGAAAACTATTGTTTTCTAGTCTTAGGTAGTGTCATAGCCTCTGTTCCATCCATGGTCTTCCACTGTCTCGGGTTAGAGATCTCTTGCTTGAGGGGTACACTCGGGCACAATATTCTATCTTGTTTCTCTCCTTCTTTTACTTTGAAGTTTTTTATAGTTAATAAATGAAAGATTTATTTCAATATTATTGTTCTTAAACTCCTTATAGCATTTCCCTATTTCCTTTCCTTACTGGGCTATTTTCCCCGTTGGAACCCTTGGGCTTATGGCATCCCGCTTTTCCAACTAGGGTTGTAGCTTAGTAATAATAACAATAATAAATAAATATATTACAACCAGCATAAGCAACAGTAATAGTGCTTATAGTAATAATAATACAATTAATGATGATAATGATATTAATATAATATTAATAATTGATATCATCATCGTCATTACGGATATAATTATTATTGTTACAATGCCAACAACAACAAATGCATCCGTTTCTGAAACCAATTCAAGACAAAGGCCTCAGACATGGCCTTATGTCTGAGATTTGGCAACTTTTTATCGCCATACTGGCCAACTGCGGATTGGTGATGGTGGGAGACTTTAGTCTCATCGCTCACATCAAATCAACCTAATATGGGTGGCCCAGACTAGTACAGCTTTGCTGATCATGGCGATACACAAACTCTTTCAGCACGTTGAGGTATCCCCCACTCAGATTATAATTACTATTATTATTGTTGCTATTATCTGATTCCATAAATACTTGAAAATTACCTTTAGAACATAGTATGAATCAATAATCATGTCAAATACATCAAAAAACACCAAAAATATATGAACAAATAACTCACTGATATCGCAACAAACAAATACAAATAACGTTGTGATACTACCGCTAGACAGTATTATATTGGTTTCCTCTCTCTTGTTACGGCTCATTTTCCCTTTGTCTGAACATACATTAGTCTGGCCTACTCTTTCCACATTTTCCACTGTCCTCATGCACCTGACATCACTGAGATTACCATTCAATTCTTTCTTCTTAGCTCAAGGGGTTAACCACACCTACTACTACTACTACTCTTGGTAAAGGTGGAAACTTTATCTGTGGCAAGCGGCTCTTCTAGGAGAGGGACACTCCAAAATCAAATCATTGTTCTCAAAGTCTTGGGTAGTGCCATAGCCTCTGTTCCTTGGTCTTCCACTGTCTTTTGGCAGAGTTCTTTTGCTTGTAGGTACACTCGTGCACACTATTCTACCTTATTTCTCTTCCTCTTGTTATTTTTAAGTTTATATAGTTTATACATGAAAGATTTATTTTAATGTTATCATTGTTCTTAAACTTCTTGTAGCATTTCGTTATTTCCTTTCCTCACTGGGCTATTTTCCCTGTTGGAGCCCTTGGGCTTATAGGATCCTGCTTTTCCAACTAGGGTTGTAGCTTAGTAATAATAATAATAATAATAATAATAATAATAATAATAATAATAATAATAATAATAATAATAATAATAATAATAATAATAACACTTGAAAAAGTAACTGAATTAATTGAACAGGGGAAATAATAGTTGTGTAAGAGATGATGATATATTGTCTGGAAGGTTAAAGTAGATTAATTGGATGGTATGTGAGAAGGTTAAAGATCGTCTGAATGAGAGAAGAATAAATGAGAGAAAGTTCTTGCATTTTATGAATAAGAGGTGATGAAAGGTTATTAGAGACAAAGATATAAATATTAAGAGGCTAAAACTTATTTAAATTGATGATGAGAACGTGAAGATGAAAAGGAATGCTAATAAATATTATTATTATCATTATTATTATTATTATTATTATTATTAGTAGTAGTAGTAGTAGTAGAAGTAGTAGTAGTAGTAGTAGTAGTAGTAGTAGTAGTATGGTTTCATCATTATTACCAATTTTTTATTATTATTATTATTATTATTATTATTATTATTATTATTATTATTATTATTATCATCATCCAACCCTAGTTATAAAAGAAGGATGCTATAAGCCCAGAGGATTTTTCAATCTGCGTTCAGATTTAAGAACATCTGAGAACATACGTACAGATGCCTCCACAACAGCACATCAATGTTTCCTTACACAGATCATCATTTACCTTTATTCATAATTTTCACTCGCCCATTTATTCTAATACAACCTTCAATCTATACAATTTAGTTTTTTACAACAACAAATGTAGCCGTTTCAGGTCCACTGCTGGATAAAGGCCTCAGGCATAACTATATTCATTTCTGGGGTTTGGCCAGTCTTTACTACAACGCTGTTCATTGCGGATAGTTGATGGTAGGGGACATTAGTCGGATTGCTTACAGGAAACCAGCCTAGTATGGGTGTCCCTAATACAGCTTTGCTGATCATGGCGATACACAATCAATTAATACTTATGTATTCGTCTATCATTAATTTCCATTAAAGTTGCTTACTCATATAATGCAAGAATTCTCTCATTTATTTTATTCTCTTTCAGACGCTCTTTAACCTTCTCATGTTCCATCCAATTAATCTTCTTTAACCTTTCAGATAATATATCATCATCTCTTACACAACTATTATTTCCCCTGTTGCATTTATTCAGTTACTTTTTCAAGTCGGTTTTTATTACAATAACTTCTTCTTTTTCCAAACTTAATCATTAATTAATTAGTTAATTAGAATACAATGTTCCTTCGTATCCTATTATTAAAATCACTTAAATATATTCTATATTGAATGATTAATAATATCCGTGCTCTATTTGACCCTTTGCATTTCTTAATTACAAATTTAAAATGAATTGCTCTTTGGAATTACTGTTATTATATCTCATCCATTCACTTTTATGAGACTTATTGATTAGATGAAATTAAAATGATTATTATGAGTGTTCCATTTTTTTTTTCCTTTCATTGTTACATTATTTTTCATGCCTTTTTTTTTATTAAGGTCCCTAATGTTACATGATACACCTTTTTCTCTCTGAAAGCGTGAGAGAGAGAGAGAGAGAGAGAGAGAGAGAGAGAGAGAGAGAGAGAGAGAATTTTTATTTTTCAATCGGTTGCTTTAATATGATACTTAATGCTACAAAATACAAATTTTTTATTTACAACGTGAGTGTGTGGAGAGAGAGAGAGAGAGAGAGAGAGAGAGAGAGAGAGAGAGAGAGAGAGAGAGAGAGAGTAATCTATTACAAACTCCTAATTTCGTATAACAATCCCATTCATGTCATCTAAATATAGCATCACACAACCCATTTCAAAAGTAACTGATACAAAACTAATATTCCTATTTTTATATTATATTTCAGGAGTAAAATTTCCTTTAATGCTACAAATTACAAAAAAGGATACAGTTATTGTATTAAGGGCAGAGTACCCCTTAATAAAATAGCTTTGCGAATGGCAAAGTTGACAGTAACTGTAGATCTACAGCACTGTAAAAATAGCCTCCAACATAAAGATATAACTAATGGAAAATAGTATTAAAATTGATCAATATGAAGCTTAATAAAATACCAGACAAGCACATATATATACACCAAAGGAACAAAGGCCTCAGACATGTCCTTATTAATTTCTAGGGTTTGACCAGTTTTCATCACCACGCTGGCCAGTGCATATTGGTGTGGTGAGAAACTTTTGTCTGATCGCTCACAGCAAACCAACTTAGTATGGGTGGCCCTCACTAGTACAGCTTGGCTGATCATGGCAATACATGAACCCTTCCACCTCATGAAGGTATCCCCACTCGGAAAGAATGATCTTCCTAATCGGGAAGTTGAATCAGTAGAACTTCAAAAGTTCAAACTCGCAGCAAATGCTTTAATGTTGAACAGACTTACATAAGTCCTTTTAAAGTGTATATATCAAATATCTGTTTCAAGGTTGTTGATGTTTTCGAAATATTTAATTTTGAATCTCTTTACTTCTTATATCGCTTACTTATTTCCTTATTGCCTTTTATCACTGGGCTACTTTTCCATGTTGGTGCCCTTGGGCTTAGAGCATCTTGCTTTTCCAACTAGGGTTGTAGCTTAGCTAGTAATAATGAAAATAATTTCATGTGTTTATCAACATACTCACACATATACAGTATGTATGTATGATTGCATATATATATATATATATATATATATTATATATATATATATATGTATGTATATATATACATAAATATATATATATATATATATATACATATATATATATATATATATATGTGTGTATGTATGTATGTATGTATCAAATACCCGTTTTCTATGAACCCGTTTTCTGTGGAGACCAACGTTCCGAGAACGTAAAATGCAATTGAGGAATATCTAAGGCTAATATGAACTGCGGATTTCAAGCTTGATTAAATAAACATACATGCATGGGTAGTTATGCATTAAAGGA
>NC_090749.1:66598166-66603166 GCF_036898095.1 Palaemon carinicauda
TATTAATGATTTACATGATTCTCTCTCTCTCTCTCTCTCTCTCTCTCTCTCTCTCTCTCTCTCTCTCTCTCTCTCTCTCTCTCTCTCTCTCTCTCTCTCAACATCTGAATATAGATTTTTAAATTATGTTTGTATTACAGAATAAACCTTATTATCATACAGTGAATACTTTGCAGAATTATACTATTAATAGTTATTGTTATGATATATTGATTAGCTAGTGAATAAAGTTCGTCCAATTTAAAGGTAAGATAAGAGATGATCGTGACTGAAAGCTACGTACCGTCTAGAAGCTTCGACTATGTACCAACTGTGTGTCACACAATTGTACATAATTCCTTTTGCATATATTATGCTTGTATCTTCGCTCTTCCCTTGCACTAAACGAACATGAAAATTCATGTCTGCTGTTTTCCTCTGTAACATTTTCTGTCTTGTTAACTTGTTATGTCCTGTTGGCTTGAGGTTTTGTATATAAAGGAGAGTGTTCTATAATAATATAACTAAGTTGATTGCTTCCTGTCTTTGAGTTCACAACCCTCTCTCGGCACCGTCACATTGGTGACCCCGGAAGTCGACTCGCTCCCACTGCCTTCCACCCCCACCTCCCTCGCCCCTCCATCGTTGGTACTATGACGGACTCTACTACAGCAGTTGGCGCTGCGGCCGCCCCATTGAAACTTTCACCGTTCGCCAGCGGAGAGGCATTTGCTTGGTTTCAGCGCCCAGAAGTCCAGTTTCGCATCAACGGCGTGACTCGCTCAACCACCAAAGCAGATTATGTTCTCGCGGCGATACCCGAGGACACCTTCCCGGAAATATCCGACTGGCTTTGTGAACAAGGAGACACGGCAATAGCGTATGACGCCCTCAAAACATACCTTCTACAGCAGTACTCGCCGTCGCCAGCCGCCTGTGTAGCAAAGCTTTTTCAGCTCTCGCAACAACCGTTGGGGGACCAAAGGGCTTCGCTTGCCCTCAGGGAAATGACCAGTATCGCTCGCCTTCAACCTGCCGCAGACGGCTCTCCTCGTGAGGTGAACCTACTTCGTGCCCTTTGGATACGCCGTTTACCCGGACCTATACGCGCTGCCATACCCGATGTCGATAGTTTACCCATAAAGGACTTGATGACCAAAGCCGACGCCCTTATGGAAAGCCACTTCAAGACCTCCATCAACGCCTCCACCCCTGACGAAGAGGATGCCTATTCAACGTCAACTGAAGCTGACATGAATGCCTTAGGACATACACGCCCACACCGTGACGTGCCGAAGCAGAGACAAAGCCGCCCACCACCCACCAATCGCTCGCGCCCCAACAAACGACTTCTACAGCCGCTTACCACATCCCATCCGCCGTAGTTTTGCTACTACCACTTCAGATTAGGGGCAACTGCGAAGAAATGTGCCGAGGATTGTCAGTGGCCAAAAAATGTGTAAGTAGGCCATCGCTCGTGGCGGTGGCCTCCCGTGTTTCTAATCTTTTCTTTTTACAGGATTCAGGAACAGGCGTGCGATTTTTGGTAGACACGGGTGATTGTCGTTCTCTTTTGCCAAGGAAACTCTTCAAGACACGATGCAGTCTGTCTACATCTGCCGACGTCCGCTTGGTAGCTGCCAACGGATCTGCGATACCCACCTATTGTTACGAGAACCTCACATTATCGTTCGGAAACGGTAAATTCAATTGGAAGTTTCTCGTTGCTGACGTCACCATGCCAATCCTCGGTGCCGATTTCCTCTCTCATTTCCACCTTCTGGTCGATGTCGCCCACCGACGATTGGTCAACGCAGTCTCGTACTTGTCGACACCTCTTCAACCCGCCCCCTCTAACCTCGCTCTCCACATTAGCTCACCCTCAGATGCCTACGCCCACCTCCTCACGTTGTACCCGGAAGTTATCCGTCCAGAACTTCGCCAAACTCCCACGGTTCCTGCCAAGCATGGTATTTATCACCATATCAAGACGACGGGACCCCCAGTCTTCGCAAATTAAGACGTCTGGCACCGGAACGATTGGCAGTCGCCAAACAGACGTTCGCCGAAATGGAGTAAATGGCCTTTGCCAAAGGCCTCCAGCTCATGGTCGTCACCCTTACACATCGTTCTGAAGAAAGACGGCTCCCTCCGTCCGTGCGGGGATTACAGGCGCCTGAACATGCAAACAGAACCGGATCACTACCCCCTCCCAAACATTGCCGACGTGACCTCCTACCTAGCACAAAGCAAAGGTTTTCTCTACGCTCGATCTCCTGAAGGGGTATTATCAGGTGCCTATGAACCCAGAAGACATCCCCAAGACTGCCATCACCACTCCGTTTGGTACATACACCTTCAATTACTCCTGTTTTGGCCTTTATAATGCTGGGGCCACGTTTCAACGTCTCATGGATGGCATCTTAGGGGACCTCCCTTTCTGTGTATGTTATGTGGACGACATACTTGTGTTCTCCTCCTCAAAGAGGAACACCTCCGTCACCTGCGCATCGTGCTCGACCGCCTGCAACAAAACGGCCTTGTAGTCCGGTACGACAAGTGTACCTTTGGCGCCAACGAAGTGTCGTTCTTAGGGCACCGCATCACTCCTGATGGTGTCCACCCCCTCCCTGAGAAGGTAGCAGCCGTTCAGAACTTCCCCGTGCCCTCGACCGTCAAAGCTCTGCAGGAATTCTTGGGCCTGATCAACTATCATCACCGTTTTCTGCCAGCCATTGCCGCCACTCTTGCTCCCCTCTACGCCTCCCTCAAGGGCAAGCCGAAGGACCTGAAGTTGGGTCCCCTTCAAGAAGTAGACTTCTGCAATGCAAAGAAGGCCCTATCAACTGCTGCGGCTCTCACTTTTTCTATCCCACCATCCCTCTCCTTCTCTCCACCGATGCCAGCGACGTCGCTATTGGTGCAGTACTCGAGCAGGTGGTCAAAGGCTCGCCCCGCCCATTGGCCTTCTTCAGCAGAAAACTGTCCAAGGCAGAATCGGGTTATTCTACCTTCGATCGAGAATTGCTGGCGGTGCACTTGGCTGTCCGTCACTTTCGCCATTTCTTAGAAGGTACGCCCTTCGTCATTCGCACAGACCACATGCCTCTGGTGCATGCCTTCACTCGACAGTCTGACGCCTGGTCCGCCCGTCAACGGCGACATCTCTCCGCCGTGGCTGAATACAATTGCACCCTCCAATACGTCCCTGGGAAAATGAATCCCGTTGCCGATGCCCTGTCAAGAAACACGTTGGCTGCCGTTCAACTGGGATTGGATTACAACGCCCTGGCTGAAGCCCAACGACAGGATCCAGAGTATCAAGCTTGTAGGACATCCTGCACGTCCCTCCGTTGGGAAGACTTTCCCCTCGAAGACTCCAACACCACCCTCCTCTGTGGCGTCAGTACTGGTAGACCGCGACCTTGGATTCCTGCTCCCATGCGCCGACAGGTGTTTGATTTCATTCACGGCCTTTCACATCCCTCGTGCCGTTCTACTGCACAGCTGCTGAAGGCAAAGTTCATTTGGCACGGTATTTCTAAGGACGCTAAGGATTGGGTCCGTGCATGTACTTCTTGCCAAACTTCCAAAGTACATCGACACACGGATTCAGGAGTGGGCACCTTTCCTCAACCTCAGCGTCGTTTCGCACACATTCACGTCGACGTTGTAGGCCCCCTACCCACATCACAAGGACATCGTTACCTGTTTACCGTCATCGACCGCTCCACTCGTTGGCCTGAAGCCATTCCCATGGAAACTGCAACGTCCGCCTCATGTACATCTGCCTTACTCTCTGGATAGATTTCAAGATTCGGTAACCCTGAGCATATTACTTCTGACTGGGGAACCACTTTCACCTCTCAATTGTGGACATCATTAGCGATTCTCCTGGGCATCACCCTACATCAGACAACGGCCTACAACCCCGCTGCCAATGGAATGGTTGAACGTTTTCATCGCACCCTCAAAGCAGCTTTGATGTCCCGCTGCAAGGATTGCAACTGGTTTACTCAGCTTCCCTGGGGCCTCCTGGGACTAAGGACCACTCCTAAAGACGCCCTCGACGTCTCGGCAGCTGAAATGGTGTATGGCGACCCGTTGGTCGTCCCTGCCGAATTTTTTCCTTCTACAACCTCCTCCGACGATCTCCAGCGCATACGTCACGTCGTGGGAAAATTTACTCCGTGCCGCCAGACTTACAAGCCCCCAGCGAAGCATCCCATACCAACGGACTTGCACTCTGCAATGCACGTCTTCCTGCGCAACGACACCAGCAAGCCACCACTAACGCCCCCTTACACGGGCCCTTTCCTTGTGAACCGATGCAGTCCAAAAGCATTCCTCCTAAACATTCGGGGCAAAGAAGACTGGGTCTCCATTGATCGTCTAAAACCTGCTTATCTTCTGCCAGATGACCTGCCTACAGTTCGCCTCTCTAGATCAGGGCGCCCTATTCAACGTGTTCAGTATGTCATTTTTAGAGGGGGAGCCATGTACCAACCGTGTGTCACACAATTGTACATAATTCCTTTTGCATATATTATGCGTGTATCTTCGCTCTTCCCTCGCACTAAACGAACATGAAAATTCATGTCTGCTGTTTTCCTCTGTAACATTGTCTGTCTTGTTAACTTGTTATGTCCTGTTGGCTTGAGGTTTTGTATATAAAGGAGTGTTCTATAATAATATAACTCAGTTGATTGCTTCCTGCCTTTGAGTTCACAACCCTCTCTCGGCACCGTCACAACTATTTACTTTTATACTGTATTTTTCATATCGGGCTAATAGTAGGTTGGTAAGGGCACCAGATACCCATTGAGATACTACTGCAAGAGAGTTTTTATGGCCTCTGGCTGGCCGCCATATAGTACTACATTGGACCCCATTCTGGTTATGGCTCATTTTACTTTCTGCCTTTGCATACACCGAATAGTCTGGCCTATTCTTACTACATTCTCTTCTGCTCTCATACACCTGATAACACCAAGCTGACCAAGCAATTCTTCTTCACAACC
>NC_090749.1:66610666-66620666 GCF_036898095.1 Palaemon carinicauda
AAACCTCAACGCCTTCTTTGTTATTCTAATTTTCTAAAGTTCTCCCTCATCATCATCATCATCTTCTGATTTTTCCCGAACTACTACTTCTCAAACTTCTTCATCATCGTCTTATTCTAATTTTCCCTAAACTCTCCCACCTTCTTGTTTTCCTCCTCCTCCTCCTCCCCCTAAGCTGATGAATGGAAGCTGGAAGTCCCTCCACTCTGTGGGAAAGAGACGTGGTTCCTGGAAATAGCTTTTTATAATCTAACTCTCCCTTTTCCTGTTCATCTGTCTTGATTGCTGTCACTTTAGACTCTGTAAAATGAGGGTTATTTCTTCAGCTCCTCTGGTGCTCAGTCAGGAATCAGGACTGAGGGTGACCCACGCTGAGTGTCAATGGTACCAGTGTTATAAACACAGGTTGTTTTAAGGTTTATAGGCCGATCTTGAATGACAGAGGCAAGGGAGAGTGACATTGCCCTAGTAAGCAGGACCATATATTATTATCATTACTTGCTAAGCTACAACCAAAGCACCCCTCTCCACCCAAGCTAGGACCAATGTCATAGAGACTGACCATATATACATAAGATAGCGCCCAAGCTCCCTCTCCACCCAAGCTAGGACCAAGGAGGGCCAGGCAATGGCTACTGATTACTCGCTAGATAGACCTATAAGGAAATGAAGACGATGGATTGACGAACTAAGAAATGTTCCAGACGCAAGTGGAAGGTCTGAGGGTTTTGTTTTGCTGTGGACTCGTAACGGCTGATGATGGCGATGTCCCTTTCTGAATGGGGATAACTGAAGGTGGTGAAAAGGTTTGAATATCGCCATGGTCAGGACCTCACATACTGATTGGTTTTCTGTGAGCGATCAGACGAAAATCTCCCACCCTCTCCAATCCGCAGTTGGCCAGCGTGATGATGAAAACTGGCTAAATCCCAGACATGAATGTGGATATGTCTATGTCCTTTTTCCTGTTGTGGACTAGAAATTTATGTATTTGTTTGTTGTTCTATATCCAGTATGTATACTGTAAACATACTTAGAGTGAGACTGTTTCTCATAACAGGAAGTCTGTCTACTCCTGCCATTTTCCATTTTGAATAAAACTTTAAGAAATACAATTCCTAAATTATGTGATATTGTGATTAGACTGTTGTTCTTACTAAAAGAATGTGTTCAGAAAAACCATAAGTGTCTAGTAGTAAAAAGAAAAAAAAAAATCCCATTTTAAGATAACCAATTAGGGCTGTGCGGGCCTCATTGTAACGTCCCTGCCTGTTGATCGACAGACTGGGATTCGAGTCCCGGTCAAACTCGATAGGTTTTTTGGTTTTTTATTTTCTTTTTTTCTTTTATGGTTACAACCTCACCACCTTTGTGCGCTAAGAATGAGCAGTGTTGGGTGGCCTGTATGTCTACCCGCTGAATTAACAGAGCTATTGCCTGGCCTTTCCTGGTCCTAACTTGGAAGGAGAGGGGTCTTGGTCGCTGATCAGATGTATACTGTATGTGGTCAATCTCTAGGGAATTGTCCTGCATGCTAAAGCAGTGTCACTGATGCTTGCCTCTGCCATTCATGGTTAGCCTTTAAAACATTGTAATTGATAAATTTCATGACTAATATTGGAAAATCTAACATTAAAAATGCCATTTTAATTTCTTTTACTTTTTTAATTCAATTTTTTTTTTATTCTGATGTATTTGTCTTCCTATTTTTTTCGTTTTCAATTTAATTTGGTTTTATTTTTAAGTAAATGTTAGTTTAGAGTTGTTTAACAATTTTATATTGATTTTGTTATCTATCTAATTGATGGTTTTACTTTTGCTTCCAATATTATTTCATATTTATTATTCTTTCATTTTTTTTTTGTATGTTGAGGAAAATTGAGATTTAATTTACCAAGACTAATAAACGTTCAGGACATTTGAAAAGCAAACCATTGTTGTCTAGTCTTGGGTAGTGCATAGCTTCTGTGCCATGGCGTTCCACTGTATTGGGTTTGAGTTTTCTTGCTTGGGGGTACACTTATGCACACTATGTAGTGTTAACTTATTTCCTTTTCTCACTGGGCTATTTTTGCTGTTGGAGCCCTTGTGCTTATGTCATCCTGCTTTTCCAACTAGGGTTTTAGTTTAGCGAGTAATAATAATAACAACAAGAGCAATCAGGGATTTCAGACCTCCGCAATGAATATTGCTCACATTTTACCAAAGTCTACGGATGAAGCACGTTTATGTTCATACTCTGACTACGGTTGAATCTACCGTAACAATTAACTAAAGTCTACGGAGGGTGAACCCCCAGTTTTCATATGTTGATAGTAGATGGCGAAAAAATGCAAATCAGATTCTAGAATCCGGATCCGGATCATCCCCCTGAATGCAATATGGCCGTCCATGGCATAAGATCTTTTTTAAGTGAAAAATTCGTCAATATCCTCGGGCAGTTTTGATGCAACCCTGTCCACAGACAGGCACATAGACGAAGACATATAAATAGATCAACTGACTTGATTTTATAACCCCCTTGGCGGAGGTAATAATAATCTTATAGATGGGAGGATACAGTCAAACATCCAAGGCAACCAAATAATCCTATCATTCAACAACCATGAAGATGAAAACCACAATGGGAAAATAAAAAGACAAACACCAACTTATTGATGGAAAAATACAGTCAAACTTCAAAAGCAACCAGATGATGCTATCAGACAACTAGGAAGACGAAAACCACAACGGGCAAATAAAGACATCAAGACAAATAAGAACTTATAGATGGGAAAATACAGTCAAACATCAAAAGCGACCAGATATCCATATCAGGCAATTAATAAGAATAAAGGGAAGAAATCAAAACAAAAAGAACGAAAAGTTATGATGACTTCTGACCGATTCTCTTCCGTGTTAAGCCAAGCAATGAAGGAAGCAGAGCCACGCTCCTCTGATAGATGTTTGGCCGGAGCATTCCTCCAATAAATTACCATGCAATAAAACGCTCTTGCTTCGAGTAGGAGCATAAAAAGCCCCCCTTCAGGAGTTACGAGCATCAGCTGCATTGGAAAGTGAGATAGGATACTGGATCTGATTTGGGGAATGAAGTTACCAAAGTATCAAGTTAATGGTCACGGAGGTCAATGTGGTGTTTACTTCATTGGCGTATTTAGGGAGGAGGGGAGTGGAGGGGAATGGAGGGGAAGAGGTTTTCGGCAAAAGAAAGGGGATGGATGGTGATTGCAGTTGCCAGACATGACAGCAATAGTTTTATGCATCTATATACTTTGATACGTTTATCAATATATACATGTACATTATTTATATGTATGTTAATATATACTTGTGTATATATAAATACACAAGTATATATATATATATATATATATATATATATATATATATATATATATATATATATATATATATATATATATATATATATATATATATATATATATATATATATATATATATATATATATATATATAAGGATGAAGAGGACAGCAAGAAGACTTCGGATCATCTTACATATTTATTCAACACCAACGTTTCGGGAATCCCTTCCCATCATCAGGGCTACATAAAACATGAAATTATGTTTACATTAGAAATTAATCATACATTTTTGCTTAAAATTGCTTTGGTATAAAAAATATTAAAAAACGGTTAAAAGAATCAAAATACAGGAACCTAGACGGTATATAAAAACATGTGGCTAACAGAGGTCCTTTACAATTATGATGATAAAAACACTTGTGATCAAAATGGAATAAAAAATATACATATATGTAAATGAATGGTCGAACTTACTGTCAAGAGATGTGGCTGAAAACTATAGGAATATTTGAGAAAATTCTTGAAGAAAATTTTCTCAAATATTCCTATAGTTTTCAGCCACATCTCTTAACAGTAAGTTCGACCATTCATTTACATATATGTATATTTTTTATTCCATTTTGATCACAAGTGTTTTTATCATCATAATTGCAAAGGACCTCTGTTAGCCACATGTTTTTATATACCGTCTAGGTTCCTGTATTTTGATTCTTTTAACCGTTTTTTAATATTTTTATACCAAAGCAATTTTAAGCAAAAATGTATTTTTAATTTCCAATGTAAACATAATTTCATGTTTTATGTAGCCCTGATGATGGGAATGGATTCCCGAAACGTTGGTGTTGAATAAATATGTAAGATGATCCGAAGTCTTCTTGCTGTTCTCTTCATCCTTAAACTTAAGCTTGCCAGAAGCGAAAATGTTACTAGTTATATATATATATATATATATATATATATATATATATATATATATATATATATATATATATATATATATATATATATATATATATATATATATAAATATTGTAGTGAATTTCCGTTTTTCCTTGATGTTAACCTTTTTCTATTTTTAGTTGTCATTCGTGATTGAACAATTATTATATGCCTCCAATGGTTACCATAGGATAGATACAACCATAAGTACAATCAAAAGTATATTACTCCCTTCTCACTATAAAGAGTAGCACAATATCACAATACTTTAAATTAAGAAACTAATATTCACCACCTAAGGTTATGGAGCTCTCACTTTACCGAAGCATGAAAAGCTGTTAAGTAATTTTTCCCAAGGATCAACAATAAAAATAACAAGTAATTTTATAATAATTCGCTAGCGGTGCTAGGAAAACAAGGACTAAAATATAAGTCTGGAGACATAACCCAACAACAGATGGCGGTTGTGGAGCCTTAATATAAAGGTAACAATTAGAAAGATGTCAGGACATTACATTCCTCCCCTTTTAAGAGTAAAATTACTATCCAATACTATTTTAAGAATATAACTAAAAAAAAATGGAGATTTATACAATTCAAAATAATGTTTCTCAACTCCTATGGAGTCGAGGTTGACGCGATAGAGCATCGGCAATGGTGTTCCGTGATCCCGAGATTTTCCTCACTAAGATGTTAAATGAGGAGAGGATGTAGGACCATCTGAGAAGTTTCTGGTTGGTGAACTTCGCACGATGGAGACAACTTCTCTGCGTTGCAAGACATGGTGGATAACAAAAAGCACATTTGGTCCACTACGAGCACTTTCCGAGTCATTGTCACCGAATCACTGTATCACTATCGCTAAAACACTGAATCACCAATGGGTAAACCGCAGAAGTATTAAATCTCTATCCCTTTATGGTCGATTCACCGAATCACCGAATCACTAAGCAATAAGGCAATAAATCACCGAATCACTAACACTAGGTGTATAAATCACCGAATCACTAACACGAGGTCAATAAATCACCGAATCACTAACACGAGGTCAATAAATCACTGAATCACTAACACCTACTGTCACGGGTATGAATATATTACCACTTTAAAGAAATATGCACTAATAGTCAATAAAGATTTCACTGAACTGCCACTGAACGTTACCCAAACGAAAGCACAAACAACATACGTCACTAAGTTTTTCAAAACTATCACTAACTACGCACGATGCACTAGTTAATGTCACTCTTCACAAAAACTCACTTAAATATACAAGAATCACTAATTAATATACACTGGAGGTTGCACAACATCAATTTCACGAAACTCACTTAAAGCACTAGGAAAACGCGTTCCTGGGTTCCCTGAGGGGAATTAATCCCTGAATGATGAGAGGGGATGGTTACCCTAAGTGTTCCAATATGTCTGGGGTGACTAAAGAACGCAATAGCGACAGAGTGCAATGTCAAGGCAACAGAACGGCTACTAAGTACAGATTCCTTACACTGCACTTCCTCCAAACAATCGGCAAGAGGGGATGAGTACCCTATGAAGGAAATTAATCCAGAACCATTCTAATACATCTGGGGTGACTAAGGAACGCAAAAAAAGTGATAGTCGGCAACGTCAAGGCAACAGGACGGCGACTAAGTACCGATTCCTTGCGCTGCACTTAATCCAAACTATCAATCATACTTGCGATGACGTATACAATACGGCACCTTGATCGCAGAAGGGAGAGCTCAACAACGGTGGAGGTTTAACTATTGATTGTACACTAATGGAAATTCACTAAATTCGATCACTATACTAACGAGCTTAAATCACTTCATTTCACTTCAGATCCCGGTCAGGCCCCCACTCTAGGGAATTTCCGTTTTTCCTTGGTGTTAACCTTTTTCTATTTTTAGTTGTCACTCGTGATCGAACAATTATTATATGCCTCCATAATTAGACTAAACATAATCTGAAACTAAAAATAATTAGATAATGCCAATATATATATATATATATATATATATATATATATATATATATATATATATATATATATATATATATATATATATATATATATATATATATATATATATATATATACACAAAGTAAACACTAATGACTGTCCGCTCTCTCATAAACCCTAGACAAAGCATCAGGCACAAAATTCTTTCAGCTGGCAATATGCTTAATAATAAGGTTGTACTCCTGGAGTACTAAGCTCCATCTAAGTATTCATGAGTTTTTGTTCTTAAAATGGTTAATGAAAATCAATCGGTCATGATCCAAGTAAACTTCTATTTGGAAGAAGTGATTTGATAAATAAATATTAAAATGATTTAGCGCTTTAATTAAAGCAAGGGCCTCCTTTTCTATTGTCGAATATTTCCTCTCGGCTGGTGACAATTTCTTTGAGAAGAAAGCTACTGGATGGTCAATTCCTTCTAGGTCTCCATGGAGAAGCACTGCACCCAATCCGGTGTCGCTCGCATCTGTGGCTAAAGAGAAACGGAGAGAAAAATCGGGAGATCGCAAAAGTGGGTAGCTTGTCAGAGCACCTTTTAACTTTTCAAAAGCCTCCTGACAATTACTATCCCAAACAAACTTTACATTTTTCTTTAATAGATCTGTTAAAGGAATGGCCAGGTCAGAGAAATTTTTAGTAAATCTGGTATAATATCCTACCATACCCAGGAACCTTCTCACACCTCTCCGGTTGGTAGGGACAGGAAAAATCGTTATGGCTTCTACATTAGCCTTTTTAGGAGCTACTTCACTCAGTCCAATTTCATGTCCTAGGTAAACAACCTTGACTCTAGCAAAGTCACTTTTTCTTAAATTTATAACAAGACCAGCTTTTCGAAGCTTTTCAAATAGTGCCTTAATTCGTTTAATGTGAGTGGGCCAGTCGTCACTGTAGGTCACCAAATCGGGTATGTAGACAACACATCCTTCCAAATCACAGGTTACCAAGTTCATCAACCTCTGGAAGGTGGCGGCTGCGTTTTTCATGCCGAATGGCATAACCAAACACTCATACAGTCCATCACCCGTCACAAAAGCTGAAATCTCTCTTGCCCGAGGAGTAAGACCGACCTGCCAGTACCCTTTTAATAGGTCGAACTTGCTGATAAATTTAGTGGATCCTATGCGGTCAATACAGTCCTCCACCCGAGGCAAAGGATAAGAATCTGTTTTAGTAACCTCGTTGATTTTACGATAATTAAAACACAGTCAATTTTGCCCACCTTCCTTCTTTACAAGAACCACACGAGAACTCCACGGACTAGTGCTAGGAGTTATCAAATTATAGTCTAACATGTATTTAACCTCTTCCTTAACTATAACCCTTTTTACGGGACTTAACCTGTAAAGGCATTGTTCCATAGGTTGGGTGTCCCCAACGTCTACATCATGTTCTAAAATAGTAGTCAATCCCGGTGCATCCTGAAAAAGATCTTTATATATATTTATCAAGTCAACAAGGGAAGAAGCTTTATCTGGATCCAAATGCTGAAATTTCGAAGAAAGGTTATTAAGGACATCAGAATTATTTTATAAAATATTTGGTCCAATCGTCAATTTTTCATCAACTTCGGTAACTGCCTCAACTAAAGAAATTGGTCCTACTTCTACTTCTTCACTACTTCTACTAACATAAGGTTTTAACATATTTATATGGCAATGATGAGACTTCCTCCTATGTCCAGGAGTCTCCACTAAGTAACTTACTTCACTCATTTTCTTTAAAATTCTCCACGGCCCAGAAAATTGTACCTTGAGAGGATTCCCAGGCATAAGAAGCAAAACCAGAACTCTGTCACCTGGTGAAAATTCTCTGCGTCTGGATTTTATGTTGTAATTACTTTTTATTACAGCTTGCCCTTTTGCCAAATTTTCTTTAACAAAAGACCAAGCATTTTGAAGTTTAGCTTGCAAATTCGAAATATAGTCCAGTACATTGATTTCCAGGGTTTCCCCTTCCCAGTGCTCCCTGACCACATCAAGAGGACCTCTCACACTATGACCAAAGACTAGTTTGAAACGAGAGAAACCAAGAGTTTCACTTGGAATAGATCTAATAGCAAATAATGCATATGGCAATTCTTTGTCCCACTCGCTACTAGTCTCGAAACAAAATTTCTTCAGAGCACTCTTCAAAGTTTGGTGGAACCTCTCCACCTGACCCTGACTTTCAGGATGGTAGGGAGTCGAGGTTGTATGTTTGACTCCTAACTCCTCCATCTTCCTTTTAAGGTTTCTGCTGGTAAAATTTGTACCGCAATAAGTTTGCAAAACCTTGGGAAAACCAAACCTAGTAAAAAATACTATTAATGCCTCCATGATTTTCTCACTCCCTATTCTCCGTAAGGGAAGAGCCTCAGGGAAGCCTGACATCCTATCTATTATGGACAAAATATACTCATTGCCACTTTGTGTTCGCGGCAACGGACCAACCACATCTATCTTGACTTCCCTAAAGGGTTCCCCGACAGCAGGAATTGGAATTAAAGGAGCTCTAGGTACCTTTTGATTTGGCTTACCCACGATATGGCAGGTGTTACAAGAGTGGACATGTAAAACATCTGTGCGCATTCCAGGCCAGAAGAATTGTTCGGCTAACTTCTGAAACGTCTTCCGGACACCGAAATGTCCGGCAAGATTGTTCTCATGAGACAACCATAACAATTTCCTCCGATACTTCTCGGGAACTACTAACTGACGGACCACTTCTATCTGGTTAGCAGGAGCTTCCACTGCTCTACCTACCCCATATAGTAGACCATCTTCTTTAACAAAATAAGGTTTGGAGGAATCATTTACAATAGACTCAGTAGTCACATCATTAAATTCCCTTGATTGGGCTTCCTTCAAGGCCTCGGGTTCCCAGTCAACATCATCAAAAATTATACTACTCAATTTACCACTAGTCACAAAGTCAGTTACCTGTCTATTTACACTTTCTAAGTCTAAATCAATTTCTTCTAAGTCTATCCTCTTTGAACGAGAACGAGTGACAATTTTAACAGGATCACCAAACTCCGGCAAAGAGCCATCACAAAGAAAGTCTTTCTCTATCAAAGATAAAATTGGAAAAAAAATTAGTTCATTTTCAACCACCAAATCATTAGCAAAAATCAAGTCAATTCCAGGAATGGGAAATGTATCCACTATTGCTAATTTTGCATTACCTTTAAAATAATCAGCTTCTGAATAAAGTGTTTCAAGAGGGCACGATACTAATGTATTTGGAAAACCTCCCAAGACCAAAAATCATTACTGGCAAACACAAAACCCTGAGGCACAGATTTTCTTAAAATTAATGACTGTGCGGCTCCCGTGTCACGCAAAATTTTAATACCTCTGCCTAGTCTCTTGTCACTGTTAATGAAAATAGACCCATTCGAGATATACTTACGAAATTTTAGTCACTTCGTTTCTTCTTGTGAAGGTTGTTCAGCTGTTAATAGATTGATTGCTTCCCTGTTTTGGCTAGCAAGGAATCTTTGCATTGCCCTACACTCTGCCTTGATATGCCCCTTTCGACTACATAAAAAACATGTAATATATGACCTGCGCTCTAGATTGTCACTAGTACCGGTAGTAGTTCTATTACTAAATCTATTGCTATTGGAAAAACTACGAGGTATTACACCACTGACCTTACTCTCTATGCCTGAGTAGTTATTTCTATCTTTGACTACAAAGCTTGTTTCTTTTGGTTTATTATTTTTTCT
>NC_090749.1:66628166-66630666 GCF_036898095.1 Palaemon carinicauda
GCCATTTCCTGGCCCTCCCTGGTCATAGCTTGGGTGAAGAATGGGATAAGGCGTCGATCATTATGTAAATATGGTTAATCTCCTTTGCCTCTACCATTCATAGGCGACCTAGGAATCTTAAACCTTTAATTCTCCATTTTTTTTTTAACACGAATACATCAATGGGTATTATTTTTTTTTTCAATTATTCATGTATTATATAGTTTTAAAGGGCATTTTTCTTAATATAAAGGTATTGGCATACCTTATAAAAATATAAGAGTATTTCCCTAACCCGGCTACAAGAACCAGCTTCATCCTAGACTATTAGTACAGACGTTGTGTACTGTTCTGAAAGTAGGACCAAAGGCAAAATTGACCCATGAATTTTCAATGTACACACCTCACTAAATGGTCACTAGTTGGCGTGAAGCTAAATTAGAACCACAACAAATGCAGCCGTTTCTAGTCCACTCCATGGAAAAGTCCTCAGACATTTTAATCTATACCGAGGCTTTGGCCCGTTTTCATCAAAACGTTGGCCAATGCAGATGGGAGATGGTGGAATGTTTTTAGCCTGATCGTCACTGCAACCTGACCTGGTATGGGTGGCCCTGATTAGTACAGTTTTTCTGTTCATGGCGTACACTATTTTAGCTATACAACATGTGTTTTATGAATGCACTGTTTTTAAAACAAATGGAGATTTAGGTTTTGGTGAGAGATTTATCTGACATCTTATCTGATTTTAAGTATTTTTTGGTTTTTAAGATTTTATTGAAGCAGCACATATTCAATAGATAAAATCTAAATATCTATTTATGATAAGTTTTAACTTCAAAGGTTTTAATTTCTTGCTTAATTTTTTATGAGTAATATTTAATATGTATTTTGTCTCCCGATTTCATTCTGGCCAGCTCTATAGTAATCAAGTTTGCCTCATTAGGCTGGCAAATATCTATGCCTTTAATAATAATAGTTATTACCACATGCTTTAAGGCCCTCTGACAATCGAGGCTACCACGGGCTGAACAGATTATTCAGTGGCTACTTTGCTCTTGCTAAGGTAGAGTAGATTGTGTAAGCAGCTCTTTTAGGAGAAGGACAATCCAAACTCAAGCCATTGTTCTCTATTCTTGAATAGTGCCATAGCCTCTGTACCATGGCTCTAATGTCTTGGGCTAGAGTTCTTTTGCTTAAGGGTATACTCAGGCACCCTATTCTGTTTCTTTTCATATTTTATTTCCTCACTAGGCTATTTATCCTGTTGGAGCCATTGGGTTTAAAGTATCCCTTTTTTTAACTAGCGTTCTAGCTTAGTTAGTAATAATAATATCACCCTTGGTGGTAGCTTGGAAAACTAAAATACAAAAAAAAAAAAAAAAAAAAAAAAAAAAAATTAGTGGTTTCTCTTTCAAGTTGATATTGTTGGATAAGATGATTTAAATTTCCTTATTTTAGAGCTTTCATTAATTTGGTTATTATTCCCAAGTTTCCTTTTGTCTTTTTATCACTTGGGCAGGTTATATAAATCCACAAAGACTAGTGGTATCCTTTATCTCTTTATTGAACTCATACTAGCATGGGACCTTAGTGGTCTGTCTTAAGGCAAGAGACCATGTTAGCTTGAGCCAATCACCAACCCTTTTATTAGCCTTGACGTTTTTAAAGTATATTTATCTTACACTTGACTGTTACAACACTTGGTTTTGTTGCACCAAATCTAACAACTATAACATTTAACTATTGTTGTCAAAGATATCTTTGCTCTGTGGTGCTACAAATAATTGTACTATATTTTATGTACGTAATTTTATATTATAGTTTTATTATCACATATATTGTGTGCGTGTTACAATTTTTAAAATAATCTTTTTAAGGAATTCCTAATAACTGGTGTTGAGATATTTTATGTTTTATTATTACTTCTCATGTATAGTTATTTATTTCCTTATTTCCTATCCTCACTGGGTTATTTTCCCTGTTAGAGACCTTGGACGTGTATCATCCTGCTTTTCCAACTAGGGTTCTAGCTTAGATAATAGTAATAATAGTAATGATAATAATTACTGCTATATATATATATATATATATATATATATATATATATATATATATATATATATATATATATATATATATATATATATATATAGATAGATAGATAGATAGATAGATAGATATAACAGAAATAGGATAGAGAAAAGCCAGCGTAGCACCATACATGTATTTTCCAAATTTATGAGACTTTGGGTCTCATCATCAGGGCTGTAAAGTATAATCAAAATATACAAATTAAAAAACTCAGTATTAATATAAAAAAAAGTATATAAAATTAAAAAGTGAAGCATGCTTCAGTTAATACCTATCTCTATGGAGTTAAAATTCCGAGTGACGTTGTCTGGTTTGGAAAGAAAGGCGTCAACTATGCTATATATAGAACTGTGGAAGAAGTCTGACCATTTATTGGGAGCACAAGCTGTTTGATTGTTAACGACTCCAAAACAGAGTGAGGATAGTC
>NC_090749.1:66642508-66650008 GCF_036898095.1 Palaemon carinicauda
AAAAATTAATTTCAAATATTCCTTTGGACTTTTCCTCCTCCACGGCAACCTTACAAACCTTAGTCAGTCAATCAATTCTAGTACTAAGCCTTATCTATTAGCATCTCGCCTGTAATTCCAGCAAGACCTTATGCCTATCCTTCTTTCACATTTTAATCCCCCGTCTTACATCCTCAACAACTACATCCACGGGGAATCTCCTCTTTACCCCAACCATTTCAGGTCTTGCACCACTCAGTACACATCTTTTCTATCTGTCATAATCAAACATATCTTCAAATACTGTCGTATTAGGATAACCATTTACTTTGAGATCCATTTGATCATGAATCATTCTCTAGTTGTACCATTTGTTCATGAAACTTTCTCTAATTGTATCATTTGTTCATGAAGCTTTCTCTAGTTGAATCATTTGTTCATGAAGCTTTGCCTACTTGTACTAATTGTTCATGAATATTTCTCTTCTTATACCATTCGTTCATGAAGCTTTCTTTTTGTATTGACCATCTGTAAACCAATTCTATACTCCCAAAGTTTTAATGAATATATTCTATTGTTGCTACAGGTCATCTCTCTCTCTCTCTCTCCTCTCTCTCCTCTCTCTCTCTCTCTCTCTCTCTCCTACTACTACTACCACTACTACTACTACTACTACCATATCTATTTTCTTATGACCCTTCACCTAGTTTTCTCTTATCACACAAGTACATAACAATTTTATTTCTGGCTAAATCATTAATTTCTTACAATCTCCCCCCCATTCAATACTTCATTCTATTATCACGACCTTCTTACAGAATAATATAAATTTCCCGTTTACACCTATTTCCTCAATTCTTTTAACCCAAGTCAATAATTGATATAAGCAAGGCTCTACTCAATTCCCTCCTATCCAATGAACTTCTCTGAATGGCATTTACTGACAGTTTTTCACTTTTTCACAACTTTCATACCCCATTTATGTCGATATTTGAATTGTCCTGTTGGGGCATAATGCGTTTTTCAGTAACAAGCCAAAGTCAGAGGGTTAGTCACTGATCGCTCGTTTTATAAAGTAAGCTTGGCATCACCAAGCGGCTAGAGAGAGAGAGAGAGAGAGAGAGAGAGAGAGAGAGAGAGAGAGAGAGAGAGAGAGAGAGAGAGAGAGAGAGAGAGAGAATGTTAAACGTATTCTAAAACTGGCAGACGCTATGACAGTATACAAATAATCAATCATAAAGTTAGAGAGAGAGAGAGAGAGAGAGAGAGAGAGAGAGAGAGAGAGAGAGAGAGAGAGAGATAATCATATAAACAATCAAACATAAAAAAGAAAAGATTTAAAATAAACGTCCTCATTAATAATTTCTCAAACAAATACAGTGACGATTTTAAGAGCTTTTTCTTTCATCGTCAATTCTCATTGCAAATGAATAGAGTTGACTCCAACATTAAGAATAAAAGGCAACGCTAATTAGAAATTAGATTTAAAATGAGGTTTTGAAGATTCTGTGCGCTAATGAACAAAAGCGGAGAATGGCTGGATGTGTGTTTTACCACATTGCTATCACTATCTTTATTATTATCAGCATAATCATTATTATTATTATTATCACTATTACTATCATTAAAGGCTTAAAGATTTAAAGGCAGCTCATGAATTGCAGAGGGACAGGAGCAGAAGAATCTAGACTGACCATATATACATATGATCAGCGCACAAGCCACCTTTTCAACCAAGCTAGAACCAAGGAGGGCCAGGCAATGGCTGCTGATGACTCAGCAGATAGACCTATAGGCTCCCCCAAACCACCCTTCCCTTAGCTCACAAGGATGGTGAGGATGCAGCGACCTAAGAAACTAAAGAGTTTGAGCGGGACTATCTCCAGTCAGGGAGATTACCCACACATAACATCGTGGTAGCCTATTGGAAACCCTCCTGACTTACAAATCCGCCGGACTGGGGTTCGAGACCTGCTCAAATTCAATTGTATCTTGTAAGGTGTGCAACCTCACCATCCTTGTGAGCTAAGGATGGGGTGTTTGGAGGAGTCTGTACAAACCGTGTGTCACACGATCGTACATAAATTATTTTGTTTATATTATGCTTGTATCTGCGCTCTTCCCTCGCACTAAAAAGAACTTGAATAATCATGTCTCCGGTTTTCCTCAGTAACATTGTCACTTTCTCGAACATGTATTTTCCTGTTGCCTTGAGGTTTTGTATATAAAAGAGAGTGTTCCTTACTAAAGTTCTCAGTTGATTGCATCCTGCCTTTGAGTTCACAACCCTCTCTCGGCCTGTCACATTGGTGACCCCGGAAGTCAACTCGCTCTCACCTCCTTCCACCCCCACCCCCTTGCCCCTTCATCGTTAGTACTATGGCGGACTCTGCGGCAGTTGGTGCTGCGGCCGCTCCATTCAAATTTTCATCGTTTGCCAGCGGAGAGGCGTTTGCTTGGTTTCAGCGTGCAGAAGTCCAGTTTCGCATCAGGGGCGTGACTCGCTCAACCACCAAAGCGGATTATGTTCTCGCGGCGATACCCGAGGACACCTTCCCAAAAATATCTGACTGGCTTTGTGAACAAGGAGACACGCCAATAGCGTATGACGCCCTCAAAACATACCTTCTGCAGCAGTACTCGCCGTCGCCAGCCGCCCGTATAGCAAAGCTTTTTCAGCTCTCGCAATAACCGTTGGGGGACCAAATGGCTTCGCTTGCCCTCAGGGAAATGACCAGTATTGCTCGCCTTCAACCTGCCGCAGACGGCTCTCCTCGTGAGGTGAACCTACTTCATGCCCTTTGGATACACTGTTTACCCGGACCTATACGCGCTGCCATACCTGATGTCGATAGTTTACCCATAAAGGACTTGATGACCAAAGTCAACGCCCTTATGGACAGCCACTTCAAGACCTCCATCAACGCCTCCACCCCTGACGAAGAGGATGCCTATTCAACGTCAACCGAAGCTGACATGAATGCCGTAGGACATACACGCCTACCCCGTGACATGCCGAAGCAGCGACAAAGCCGCCCACCACCCACCAATCGCTCGTGCCCCAACGAACGACTTCTACAGCCACTTACTACCTCCCATCCGCCGCAGTTTTGCTACTACCACTTCAGATTCGGGGCAACCGCGAAGAAATGTGCCGAGGATTTTCAGTGGCCAAAAAACATGTAAGTAGGCCATCGCTCGTGCCGGTGGCCTCCCGTGTTTCTAATCTTTTCTTTTTACAGGATGCAGGAACGGGCGTGCGATTTTTGGTAGACACGGGTGCTTGTCGTTCTCTTTTGCCAAGGAAACTCTTCAAGGCACGACGTAGTTTGTCTACATCTGCCGACGTCCGCTTGGTAGCTGCCAACGGATCTGCGATACCCACCTACGGTTACGAGAACCTCACTTTATCGTTCGGAAGCGGTAAATTCAATTAGAAGTTTCTCGTTGCTGACGTCACAATGCTAATCCTCGGTGCGGATTTCCTCTCTCATTTCCACCTTCTGGTTGATGTCGCCCACCGACGGTTGGTCAACGCAGACTCGTACTTGTCGACACCTCTTCAACCCGCCCCCTCTAACCTTGCTCTCCACATCAGCGCACCCACGGATGCCTACGCCCACCTCTTCACGTCGTACCCGGAAGTTTTCCGTCCAGAACTTCGCCAAACGCCCACGGTTCCTGCCAAGCACGGTATTTATTACCATATCAAGACGATGGGACCCCCAGTCTTTGCAAAATTCAGACATCTGGCACCGGAACGATTGGCAGCCGCCAAACAGACGTTTGCCGAAATGGAGGAAATTGGCCTTTGCCAAAAGGCCTCCAGCCCATGGTCGTCACCCTTACACATCATTCTGAAGAAAGACGGCTCCCTCCGTCTGTGTCGAGATTACAGGCGCCTGAACATGCAAACAGAACCGGATCACTACCCCCTCCCAAACATTGCCGACGTGATCTCCTACCTGCACAAAGCGAAGGTTTTCTCTACGCTCGACCTCCTGAAGGGGTATTATCAGGTGCCTATGAACCCAGAAGACATCCCCAAGACCGCCATCACCACTCCGTTTGGTACATACACCTTCAATTACTCCTGTTTTGACCTTCGTAATGCTGGGGCAACGTTTCAACGTCTCATGGATGGCATCTTAGGGGACCTTCCTTTCTGTGTATGTTATGTAGACGACATACTTGTGTTCTCCTCAAAAGAGGAAAACCTCCATCACCTGCGCATCGTGCTCGACCGCCTGCAACAAAATGGCCTTGTAGTCCGGTATGACAAATGTACCTTTGGCGCCGACAAAGTGTCGTTCTTAGGGCACCGTATCACTCCTGAAGGAGTCCATCCCCTCCTGAGAAGGTAGCAGCCGTTCAGAACTTCCCCACGCCCTCGACCGTCAAAGCTCTGCAGGAATTCTTGGGCATGATCAACTATTATCACCGTTTTCTGCCAGCCCCTGCCGCCACTCTTGCTCCCCTCTACGCCTCCCTCAAGGGCAAGCCAAAAGGACCTGAAGTGGGGTCCCTTTCAAGAAGCAGCCTTCTGCAATGCAAAGAAGGCCCTATCAACTGCTGCGGCTCTCAAATTTCCTATCCCACATGCCCCTCTCCTTCTCTCCACCAATGCCAGCGACGTCGCTATTGGTGCAGACCACATGCCTCTGGTGCACGCCTTCACTCGACAGTCTGACGCCTGGTCCGCCCGTCAACGCCGACATCTCTCCGCCGCAGCTGAATACAATTGCACCCTTCAATACGTCCCTGGGAAAATTAATCCCATTGCCGATGCCCTGTCAAGAAACACGTTGGCTGCCGTTCAACTGGGATTGGATTACAACGCCCTGGCTAAAGCCCAACGACAGGATCCAGAGTATCAAGCATGTAGGACATCCTGCACGTCCCTCCGTTGGGAAGACTTTCCCCTTGAAGACTCCAACACCACCCTCCTCTGTGACGTCAGTACTGGTAGACCGCGACCTTAGATTCCTGCTCCCATGCGCCGACAGGTGTTTGATTTCATTCAAGGCCTTTCACATCCCTCGTGCCGTTCTACTGCACAGCTGCTGAAGGCGAAGTTCATTTGGCACGGCATTTCTAAGGATGCTAAAGATAGGGTACGCGCCTGTACTTCTTGCCAAACTTCCAAAGTACATCGACACACGGATTCAGGAGTGGGCACCTTTCCTCAACCTCAGCGTCGTTTCGCACACATTCACGTCGACGTTTTAGGCCCCCTACCCACATCACAAGGACATCGTTACCTGTTTACCGTCAT
This sequence comes from Palaemon carinicauda, assembly GCF_036898095.1. Taxonomy (NCBI): domain Eukaryota; kingdom Metazoa; phylum Arthropoda; class Malacostraca; order Decapoda; family Palaemonidae; genus Palaemon; species Palaemon carinicauda. Next base: position 66,647,763 of record NC_090749.1, read on the forward strand.
CGACCGCTCCACTCGTTGGCCTGAAGCCATTCCCATGGAAACTGCAACGTCCGCCTCATGTACATCTGCCTTACTCTCTGGATGGATTTTAAGATTCGGTATCCCTGAGCATATTACTTCTGACAGGGGAACTACTTTCACCTCTCAATTGTGGACATCATTAGTGAATCTCCTGGGCATCACCCTACATCAGACAACGGCCTACAACCCTGCTGCCAATGGAATGGTTGAACGTTTTCATCGCACCCTCAAAGCAGCTTTGATGTCCCGCTGCAAGGATTGCAACTGGTTTACTCAGCTTCCCTGGGTCCTACTGGGACTAAGGACCACTACTAAAGACGCCCTCGACGTCTCGGCAGCTGAAATGGTGTATGGCAACCCGTTGGTCGTCCCTGCCAAATTTTTTCCTTCTACAACCTCCCCTGACGATCTCCAGCACATTCGTCACGTCGTGGGGAAATTTACTCCGTGCCGCCAGACTTACAAGCCCCCAGCGAAGCATCACATACCAACGGACTTGCACTCTGCAACGCACATCTTCCTGCGCAACGACACTAGCAAGCCACCGCTAACGCCCCCTTACACGGGCCCTTTCTTTGTGATCCGACGCAGTCCTAAAGCATTCCTACTAAACATTCGTGGCAAAGAAGACTGGGTCTCCATTGATCGTCTAAAACCTGCTTATCTTCTGCCAGATGACCCGCCTACAGTTCGCATCTCTAGATCAGGGCGCCCTATTTAACATGTACAGTAGGTCATTTTTAGGGGGGGAGCCATGTACCAACCATGTGTCACACGATCGTACATAAATTATTTTGTATATATTATGCTTGTATCTGCGCTCTCCCCTCGCACTAAAAAGAACCTGAATAATCATGTCTCTGGTTTTCCTCTGTAAAATTGTCACTTTTTTGAACATGTATTTTCCTATTGCCTTGAGGTTTTGTATAGAAAGGAGAGTGTTCTTTATTAAAGTACTCAGTTGATTGCATCCTGCCTTTGAGTTCACATCCCTCTCTCGGCCCGTCACAAGCCTATAGATCTACCTGCCGAGTCATTAGCAGCTATTGTCTGGCCCTTCCTGGTTCTACCTTAGGTAGAGAAGGGGTTTGGACGCTGATCATATGTATATATGGTAAGTCTCTAGTGAACTGTCACTGTCCCTTGTTTCTGCCATTCATAAACGACCTTTAAATCATTAAACAAGTTTGACTAAACTTGCATAAACCTTTAAAATAGGAGACACTACAAGAAAAAAAAAATAATTTTATACTGAAGGACTAACGGACACACGGGCAAACAATCAGAAAGGTAAACAAACTGACATCAGCAAAACAAATCATAAAAACAAATCTGTCTTAACGAACTTAATCCCCTAACTTAAAGGCTCATATCTAATATTTACCTCTTTTTAGAAAACAATTTTATATATTTGATTTCTTGATATAAAAACTTCTGTGAAACTTCACTATCATAAAATCGTAACACAGCGAATTACTCTAATCTTGCATGAAATCTTATCATTAATCCTTTAATTCTGTATTAAAAATCATCTAAAACTTCATCCAACTAATATACAGTAAATCCTCACCATATAAAAACTCTGTTATTCTAAATTTCATATTTTATACAATTATCAATAAAATTCTCTATATTCAACAACCGACTTTATCCATGTAATCAACCCCCTAATGGCAAACCACTATTTAAGACACTTATTGACTTTGAGAAAGTAATGAAACCACTTAAATGACAGGAGATAGATGCATCACCATTTAAATATATACTTATTACTACAAACTTTATTCACAATCACAATTCATCTGTTGTAATAATTCATCGTATTAAAAACTCCTTGCAAAATTGAAAATCTAATTAAATACGGAATTAATTTGATACATAATAAGCTTCGATCGCTTCATGCCATTAATAATTGGCAAAAAATAAAACAATATTGATATTTTAACTCAGTCAATAAAAACAAAAAGTACATTACAAAAAAATAAAACCATATTGACATCTTAACTCAGTCAATAGAAACAAGAAGTACATTACAAAAAAATAAAACGTTATTGATATTTCAACTCTATTGAAATGAAAAGCATATAGTCTCTAAAATCTCTCAACACTGCAATCGCCTTGAAGGATTTATCTCCAAAGAAATTCCTTTAGTCATAACAAAAATCCTATTTCCTCTTCAGGACCCGTCGCCTCCTTGCAACTTGACATGTGACATGCAGTGGCGG
>NC_090749.1:66652508-66655008 GCF_036898095.1 Palaemon carinicauda
GAGATACTACCACTAGAGAGGTATTGGATCCTTTGAATGGCCAGACAGTAATGCATTGGATCCCTCTCTCTGGTTACGGCTTATTTTTTCTTTGCCTACACTTACACAGAATAGTCTGGACTATTCTTTACATATTCTCGTCTTTCTTCATACACCTGACAACAATGAGACACTAAACACTTCTTCACCCAAGGGGTTAATTACTGCACTGCAATTTGTTCAGTGTACTTTCCTCTTGGTAAGGGGTGAAGAGACTCTTTAGCTATGGTGAGCAGCTCTTCTAGGAGAAGGACACTCCAAAATTAAACCATTGTTCTTTAGTCTTGGGTAGTGCCATAGCCTCTGTACCATGGTCTTCCACTGTCTTGGGTTAGAGTTCTCTTGCTTGAGGGTAGGCTCGGGCACACTATTCTATCTTATTATTTTTTTTTCTTCCTCTTGGTTTCTTTGAAGTGGTGTGTTGGGCAGGCTTAATAGAAGGGCCATGGATGCCTGGTGGTTTATCAAGAGGTTGTCTTTTCCTTTTTCTGATTCTTTTCCTTCTCAAAACCATCCTTACTGTCCTCCCTTCAGTTGAAGTGGCTATCCTTGATGGTATTTAGCCTTGAATGGTGTATCGGCTCCTCCATGTTGACCAGTTTTTCCGACTTTTTACTATAGTCTATGGGTATCATCAATCACTTTGTTTATAATTCTGTACGTATTGTTTTTTTTTTTACAATTCTCGTTAATCTAGTTTTTAAGTATGATGTCTCTTTTTTATTTCTATTTTCGCAAAAATTTTCGGCCCGAAAATCGGCCGAAATGTTCGAAAAAAATTTCGGGAAAATTATTTTCGGAAAAATTTTCGGCCCGAAAATCGGCCAAAATTTTCGAAAAAATTTTCGGCCCGAAAATCGGCCGAAATTTTTGTATTAATTCTTATGCTGTCTGGAGACATTGAGCTAAATCCGGGACCAGTACGTCGTAGATTTCGTCAATGTCGTCTTCTGTATTGCAATATTCGTTGTCTTCATGCAAATATCCAAGACCTTACAGTTGCGTCCAGACAGTATGATATTCTTTTGTGCTCAGAAACTTTGGTTTCTAATATGAGGCACTCATCTGAGCTCCTTATAACTGGTTTTAAGAAGCCACTAATGTTAAAACGTGATGCCATCCCTAGGGCCAGGGGAATGGCGGTGTATATTAGGACCGAGTACCCTGCTTCTCATAAGTCCTGCTATCAATGTGGATGTCATGAGATTCAGGTTATAAAAGTTTGTGGTAAGCATAACAACTTTTATTTGTGTTCGATCTACCGGAATCCCGACATGGATGATTCTATCTTCGATTGTCTTCTTACCATTATGGCTAAGATACAAGAAGATGATAGAAAGGCTTCTTTTGTCTTTGTTGGTGATTCTAATGCTCACCATAGAGAGTGGTTAAGTTCTATCTCTCCTACCGATCGCCATGGCTTAAGAGCTTTAGACTTTGCCTCTGAATCAGGCTGTGAGCAAATCATAAATGAAGCTACTCACAGGTCTGGTAATTGCTTGGAACTTGTATACACTGACTTCCCTGGCGTTATAACTAGTAAGGTTGGTTCTCCAGTCGGGACATCTGATCATGCCTTGATTTCATTAGTAGTGAAGACTGAGCAGCCTGTCCCTGATATATCATACTCTTGTAAAATTTGTATGAAATCCCAAGCAGACTGGGATGAGATTTTTCATGATCTTTTGTGCTTGAATTGGTCACAATTATATAGTAGTGTAGATCCTGTTGTCCCTTTGAATGAGAATCTAGTCAACATAATTGATAGGCGTATCCCTTCTTGTGTGGTAAGGTATTGAGTGAAGGACAAACCGTGGTTCAATGATGATTGTAGACGTGCTTATTTGGAGAAGCAGGAGGCCTATCACCTTTGGAAGGGTAACAGATCAAATTTGACCTGGAACAACTATACTCAGCTTCGAGGTTTTGCTCAGAGAGTTTATGCCTCAACTGAAAAGGAGTACAATTTAACCATAAAAGAAACCCTTTCTGGTACAACTCAGGAACATAAAGGGTGGTCTACCCTTAAATCTGCACTCTTTGGTGTATATGAAACAGTTCCTCCTTTACTTAAACCAGATGGCTCAGTCACTCACTGTCCAAAGGAAAAGGCAACCCTTTTGGCTGACGTTTATGACAGTGAACAGAATAATGAAAAACATGAACTTCCTCATTTCTGTTTTCTTGAGGTTAAACTAACTAGTTTAGCTTTTCGATCTCGTGAGATTAAAGCTCTGTTGATGGACCTTGATGCTTATGGAGGTGTAGACCCAAATGGTATTTTTCCTTTTTTTTTTTATAAAGACAGCAGATTTCTTAGCTCCAAAGTTTTCTGTTATTTTGCGCAAGCTTGCAAAAAGAGGGGCTTTTAGCACTTTTTGGAGAATGGGTAATGTTACTCCTCTATGTAAATGTGTTTGTGGTAGCTCGAGTCCCACTGATTACCGCCCAATTTCCATGA
>NC_090749.1:66660008-66675008 GCF_036898095.1 Palaemon carinicauda
TATATGAAATTATTTAACATTGAACAAAAACAATTATACGACAAAAACGTATCAATATCTAACTGCTGCAGGAAGCGTGAATGTTTATCAATTAGCTTTATACTTTGATAAGTCGAAAGCCATATTTATCCTAGTTACTGCATAATATTCCAATCCTTTGGCTGGTTAGTCAAGGATAAAGTCAAGCAATGGAGTATATCTACAATGTCCTAAAGACCTCAGACATGTCCTTATTCATGTCTGGTGATTGGCCAGTTTTCATCACAACGCTGGCCAGTGAGGAGTGGTGATGGTGGGAAATTTTAATCCAATGTTTAATGGTAAGTCAACTTAGAATGGGTGGTCCTGACAAGTACAACACAAGACCTTTCACCACGTTAACGTATCCCGACACAGAAAGATATATATATATATATATATATATATATATATATATATATATATATATATATATATATATATATATATATATATATATATATATATATATATACATATAGCAATTCATATACATTATACATATATATCTATCTAAGAATGTTGGGGCATCTGGAACGCCGTAGATTTAATATAAATAGGATGGAGAAAAGCCAGCGTAGCATCATACATGTATTTTCAAAATTTTTGAGACTTTGGGTCTCATCATCATCCAACACACGAGAACATTGTAATAAATGTAAAACATCATTTTCATATAAGGATTTTCTCATTGTCACCCATGCGCCCAATGACTATTCTCACTCTGTTTTGGAGTCGTTAACAATCAAACAGCTTGTGCTCCCAATAAATGGTCAGACTTCTTCCACAGTTCTATATATAGCATAGTTGACGTCTTTCTTTCCAAACCAGACAACGTCACTCAGAATTTTAACTCCATAGAGATAGGTATTAACTGAAGCATGCTTCACTTTTTAAAATATATACTTTTTTTTTTAGTTCATTTTTTAAATGATTATATTTAACTTCTATGTTGTTCCTTTGTATTAATATTAATACTGAGTCTTTTTTAATTTGTATATTTTGATTATACTTTACAGCCCTGATGATGAGACCCAAAGTCTCATAAATTTGGAAAATACATGTATGGTGCTACGCTGGCTTTTCCCTATCCTATTTATATTATATCTATCTGTCTATCTATCTATCTATCTATCTATCTATCTATCTATCTATCTATCTATATATATATATATATATATATATATATATATATATATATATATATATATATATATATATATATATATATATATATATATACACACACACACACACACACACTATATATATATATATATATATATATATATATATATATATATATATATATATATATATATATATATATATATATATATATATATATATATATATATATATATATATAGCAGTAATTATTATCATTACTATTATTACTATTATCTAAGCTAGAACCCTAGTTGGAAAAACAGGATGATACAAGCCCAAGGTCTCTAACAGGGAAATTAACCCAGTGAGGATAGGAAATAAGGAAATAAATAACTATACATGAGAAGTAATAATAAAACATAAAATATCTTAATACCAGTTAGGAATTCCTTAAAAAAATTATTTTAGAATTTGTAACACGCACACAATATGTGTGATAATAAAACTACAATATAAAATTACGTACATAAAATATAGTACAATTATTTGTAGCACCACAGAGCAAAGATATCTTTGACAACAATAGTTAAATGTTATTAGTTGTTAGATTGGGTGCAACAAAACCAAGTATTGTAACAGTCAAGTGGAAGATAAATATACTTTAAAAATTAAGTAATAAACATTTTGAATGACGTCAAGGCTAATAAAAGGGTTGGTTATTGGCTTAAGCTAACATGGTCCCTTGCCTTAAGACAGACCACTAAGGTCCCATGCTAGTATGACTTTGATAAAGAGATAAAGGATACCACTAGTCTTTGTGGATTTATATAACCTGCCCAAGTGATAAAAAGACAAAAGGAAACTTGGGAATAATGACCAAATTAATGAAAGCTCTAAAATAAGGAAATTTAAATCATCTTATCCAACAATATCAACTTAAAAGAGTACCCACTCACTTTTTCTCATTTATTTTTTTTTTTTTTTTTTGTGTTTTTGATTTCCAAGCTACCACCAGTGGTGATATTATTATTACTAACTAAGCTAGAACCCTAATTGAAAAAAAGGAATACTTTAAGCCCAATGGCTCCAACAGGATAAATAGCCCAGTGAGGAAATGAAATATGAAAACAAACAGAATAGGGTGCCTGAGTATACCCTTAAGCAAAAGAACTCTGGCCCAAGACATTAGAGCCATGGTACAGAGGCTATGGCACTACCCAAGAATAGAGAACAATGGCTTGAGTTTGGAGTGTCCTCCTAAAAGAGATGCTTACACAATCTACTCTACCTTCCCAAGAGCAAAGTAGCCACTGAATAATCTGTTCAGCCCATGGTAGCCTCGATTGTCAGTGGGCCTTAAAGCATGTGGTAATAACTATTATTATTAAAGGCATAGAGATTTGCCAGCCTAATGAGTCAAACTTGATTACTATAGAGCTGGCCAGAATGAAATCGGGAGACAAAATACATATTAAATATTAATCATAAAAAATTAAGCAAGAAATTAAAACCTTTGAAGTTAAAACTTATCATAAATAGATATTTAGATTTTATCTATTGAATATGTGCTGCTTCAATAAAATCTTAAAAACCGAAAAATACTCAAAATCAGATAAGATATCAGATAAATCTCTCACCAAAACCTGAATCTCCATTTGTTTTAAAAACAGTGAATTCATAAAACACATGTTGTATAGCTAAAATAGTGTACGCCATGAACAGAAAAACTGTACTAATCAGGGCCACCCATACCAGGTCAGGTTGCAGTGACGATCAGGCTAAAAACATTCCACCATCTCCCATCTGCATTGGCCAACGTTTTGATGAAAACGGGCCAAAGCCTAGGTATAAATTAAAATGTCTGAGGACTTTTCCATGGAGTGGACTAGAAACGACTGCATTTGTTGTGGTTCTAATTTAGCTTCACGCCAACTAGTGACCATTTAGTGTGGTGTGTACATTGAAAATTCATGGGTCAATTTTGCCTTTGGTTCAACTTTCAGAACAGTACACAACGTCTGTACTAATAGTCTAGGATGAAGCTGGTTCTTGTAGCCGGGTTAGAGAAATACTCTTATATTTTTATAAGGTATACCAATACTTTTATATTAAGAAAATGCCCTTTAAAACTATATAATACATAATTAATTAAAAAAAAAATAAAAAAAAAATAATACCCATTGATATATTCGTGTTAAAAAAAAATGAATGGAGAATTAAAGGTTTAAGATTCCTACGGCGCCTATGAATGGTAGAGGCAAAGGAGATTAACCATATTTACATAATGATCGACGCCTTAGCTCATTCGTCACCCAAGCTAGGACCAGGGAGGGCCAGGAAATGGCTACTGACGACTCAAAAAGGTAGCCCTATCGGCAGACAAAGTACACGAATTTTTAGCTCACAAGGATGCCCAGGTTGGAGATACGACAAGAAACTATATAGCTTAAGAGGGAATCGAACCCCAGTCCGGCATATTGCTAGGTAGGGACGTTTTCAATAAGCTACCACTACCTAGGTATTCTACTTTACGATTTCTTTTTTTAAATAAGACACTCGTTTTGAGAGGATGGACTCAACAGCCAGTGTTTTTTTTTTTCCTTTTTTTTTTCTTTTTATTAGACCAGCTGTAAATCCACGCATATAAATCCCTCTGTCCGTTCAGGGTATATGATCAATTCCATCCTTCATTCTTCACCATTTGTGTGATTCAAGTTTCTCTTGCCAACCAGCAAATATTATTATTATTATTATTATTATTATTATTATTATTATTATTATTATTATTATTATTATTATTATTATCATTATTATTATTATTATTATTATTATTATTATTATTATTAATTGCTAAACTGCAATCCTAGATGGAAAGACAGAATGCTATAAGCCCAGGGGCCCCAACAGGGAAAATAGCCCAATGAGGAAAGGAAACAGGGAAAAAATTAAGTATTCTAAGAACAGTAACAATATTAAAAAATGTATTTCCTATAGAAACTATAAAAACTTGAACAAAACAAGAGGAAGAGAAATTGGATAGAATAGTGTGTCCGAGTGTGTCCTCAAGCAAGAGAACTCTCTCGAAATTAACTGTAGGTACTCTATTTTCGATACCATAGTTCATCTCCTCCAAATAATTCAAGTACTTTTTTAAATTCTAAGATTCCAGACTTTTCATATCCTTCAACATCCGTTAAGGTGATTCAATTTCAAAGGCATTAAAATTCTAGTATTTCAGACAGCTTTGATATTCTGAATCTCCAATTCTTACTAGCCTCATTTATCATTCATATCTTTCAATCTCGAAGGAATTTCCTTTGTAAAAGAACTATTCGACAAGGAAACACACAATTAGGGTGACTTCAAGGTTGCAGTACCCAGAGCATGGCAATCTGCTGGACTGGGGTTCGAGTCACAATCAACCTCGATAGTTTCTTGTATTGTCTGAAAGCTCACTATCCTTGTGATCTATGGATGAGGTGGTTTGGGAGAACCTATGGGTCAACCACTTGAGTCATCAACAACCATTGCCTGGCATTCCTTGGTCCTAGCATGAATGGAGAGGAGATTTAGTGGCTGACCATATGTATATACTAATGTATATACTAGTGTACGTAACATGTAACAAATGATGGCTAAATAATTAGATGCAATTGCACACACACGCATGCATCCCCTCTCACCAGTCTCTCACCAGAGTATGAAAACTCCATTTCCACAACCCAAGGGACATGGAGAGCTGTGTTTGACCGGAACTGAATATTTAGGAAATATTAATTTGCGTCAATATGCGTAAGAGGAAATGATGATGATGATATGTGTGTGTATATATATATATATATATATATATATATATATATATATATATACATATATATATATATATATATATATATATATATATATATATATATATATATATATATATATATATATATGTATAATCTGAGACTTTCTTATATAAGGAGAAGGTCAGTTTCTAGGCCTTAACCCATTGTCCTGCTAGGGCACTGCCCGTTGCCAGAGCGATTCATGACCGACCCATAAAACCATTAAAGGAACATAACTCGTGCAATCCTTAATCCTAGTTGATAGGACTCCTTCGCAACCCTAATTATCATCCGTTGAATGGAAATCAATTTCCTGACTAGAGGAGTCAAATTCCCTCGCAGTTGAGTACGTTTCCCTGGAATGTCCTTCCAAAAGGGGCGTTCATTCACACTTGCCGAGGCATTCCAGCGGGGCGCTCAGCCGTTCCAGCCAAGTCATTCGGGATTCCAGTTCCATCTTCACTGGAGAATGTTTTAGTCCTTATCTTTCAAGGATGATTTTATCATTATTGTTATTGTAATCTTTATTATAACCATTGCTCTATAACGATTATTCAAGTTATATTATTACTGATATACGCAACGCGTCAAAATTGAAGGCTAAATATTTAAATAGATATGAGCACACGCACACACACAGATTCAACACTACCAAACCTAACACTCTTTCCTCACTACCTTCCGGGTACCACATATATATATATATATATATATATATATATATATATATATATATATATATATATATATATATATATATATATATATATATATATATATATATATATATATATATATATATATATATATATATGCCTACGTACATACATATATATACATTATATATATGTATTATACATACATACATACATACATTATTATTATTATTATTATTATTATTATTATTATTATTATTATTATTATTATATATATATATATGTGTGTGTGCGTGTGCATACATACATTATATATATATATATATATATATATATATATATATATATATATATATATATATATATATATATATATATATATATATATATATACACTGAATAGCCCGACACATTTGCAGTATGATAGATTACTAAAAGTAATTCCACGAAACAAAAACTTTAGCCTGCCTGACACTTGCGCGCATTTTTGCCACGCACTGGCACGCATTGATGCGCGCCATTCCCGCACTGTTCACGACCAGTTCACTCCAGTTCGCGCATCGTTCACGCGACGTTCACACGACGTTCACGCGATGGCACGAATTGGCAAGCGTAGTTCACGAGAAGTTCACGACACGTTCACGCGAGTTCACTCATCATTCCGCATCGTTTCCGCATCGTTCACGCCAGTTCACGAATTGACCACTCCATATAAAAACGGGGCTTCTCCAACCCGAGGACATTCTTTATTGGCTTCGGAAGAGACAACAATGCTTTCTGTCAGAGACACCATTGCATTGAGGAGAAGAAACGTATCTTTTTCGTTTGTATTTTTTGTTGCCCTTTATTTTTGTTTCAATAAGAAAGCATTTGATTTACATATAAATAGCAGACATAAAATATATACAAGTATTAAGAAAGCATTTTATTTTAACATTAAAAGCAGCAAACATGAAAAGTTTTTAGGATGTTGATTTTATGGTAATAGAGAAAAAAGTGTGTTGAAATAAGAAATCATTTTATTTTTACATTAAAACAGCAAACAGAAAAAAAATTGTTTTGCTCTTCATTTTAAGGTAATAAAGAAGAATAAGTATGTTGATGAAATAAAACATCATTTTATTTTTACATTCAAACAGCAAACTTAAAAATTTCTTGGGTTTATTTTTCAGTTCATTTTTATTTAAAACAAAAGTTTTGGGTCTTGATTGGTAATAGAGGAAAATAAGTGTGTGCATGAAATAAGACATCATTTTATTTTTACATTCAAAAAGCAAATATAAACAATTATTAGGTTTATATTTTTCTTTCCTTTTCATAAATTTTTTTCGTTTCCATTTTGTTTATCTTCATTATAAAGTTATAGAAATAGTTTGAAATAAGACATCATTTTATTTTTACATTCAAACAGCAATATAAAAATTTACTAGGTTTATTTTTCTTTCCTTTTCATTAATTTTTTCGTTTCCTTTTTGTTTCTCTTCATTATAAAGTTATAAAAATAGTTTGAAATAAGATATAATTTTTTTTCACATTAAAACAGCAAATATGAAAATTTATTAGGTTTATTTTTCTTTCCTTTTCATTAATTTTTTCGTTTCCTTTTTGTTTCTCTTCATTATAAAGTTATAGAAATAGTTTGAAATATGATATAATTTTTTTTTCACATTAAAACAGCAAATATAAAAATTGATTAGGTTTATTTTTCTTTACTTTTCATTAATTTTTTCGTTTCCTTTTTGTTTCTCTTCCTTATAAAGTTATAGAAATAGTTTGAAATAAGATATCATTTTTTTCACATTAAAACAGCAAATATAAAAATTTATTAGGTTTATTTTTCTTTCCTTTTCATTAATTTTTTCGTTTCCTTTTTGTTTCTCTTCATTATAAAGTTCACGCCACTTCCCGCATCGTTCACTCCAGTTCACGCCAGTTCCCGCACTGTTCACTCCAGTTCACTCCAGTTGGCGCATCGTTCACGACTATTTCACGGCCATTTAGTGCGTGCCAATGCGTGCCACAAACTTTAAACATTTCAAAGTTCTGGGCTCGCATGGCACGCATTGGTACGCTCTGGAACGCGAGTTCCCGCACTGTTCACGACATTTTCACGGCTCGTTCACGCGAGTTCGCGCATCAATGCGTGCCAGTGCGTGCCACGAATGCGTGCAAGTGTCAGGTACCCTTTACATATTAAAAGGTAATCAATATTTAACATAGATAACATTATAAGATTATAGCTCGACACATAAATGGTTTTTCCTTACTAGTACAGCTTTGCTGATAATGGCGATACACAAACTCTTTCACCAAATTAAGGTATCCCCACTCAGAAGGGGATATATATATATATATATATATATATATATATATATATATATATATATATATATATATATATATATATATATATATATATATATATATATATATTCGTCAGGTGCATGAATGAATAAAAGATATGTACGTCGTGTACATATGTAATCTGTGCGCATGTATATATATATATATATATATATATATATATATATATATATATATTCGTCAGGTGCATGAATGAATAAAAGATATGTACTTCGTGTATATATGTAATCTGTGCGCATGTATATATATATATATATATATATATATATATATATATATATATATATATATATATATATATATATGTATACATATATTTATATATTTATATATTTATATATATACATATATATATATATATATATATATATATATATATATATATATATATATATATATATATATATATATATATATATATATATATATATATATATATATATATATTGTAATGCCTGACATATTTCTAATTTTTACCTTTATATTAAGCCTCCAAAACCACCATCTGTTGTTGGGTTATGTCTCCAGACTTATATTTTAGTCCATGTTTTCCTAGCACCGCTAGTGAATCATTGTAAAATTACTTGTTATTTTTATTGTTGATCTTTGGGAAAAATGACTTAACAGCTTTCCATGCTTTGGTAAAGTGAGAGCTCCATAACCTTAGGTGGTGAATACTTGTTTCTTAATTTAAAGTATTGTGATATTGTGCTACTCTTTATAGTGAGAAGGGAGTAATATACTTTTGATTGTACTTATGGTTGTATCTATCCTACGGTAACCATTGGAGGCATATAATAATTGTTCGATCACGAGTGACAACTAAAAATAGAAAAAGGTTAACACCAAGGAACAACAGAAATTCACTACTATATATATATATATATATATATATATATATATATATTATATATATATATATATATATATATATATATATATATATATATATATATATATGAATATATATATATATATATATATATATATATATATATATATATATATATATATATATATATATATATATATATATATATATATAAATATACACCTCTGTATTTATATATACACAAGTATATATTAAAATAGATATAAATAATGTACATGTATATATTCATAAACGTATCAAAGTATATAGATGCATAAAACTATTGCTCTCATGTCTGGTAACTGCAACCACCATCCATCCCCTTTCTTTTGTCGAATACCTCTCCCCCTCTTCTCCTCCATTCCCCTCCACTCCCCTCTTATCCCTCCTCCCTAAATTTGCCAATGAAGTACACACCACATTGACCTACGTGGCCATTAACTTGATACTTTGGTAACTTCATTCCCCACCTCAGATCCAGTTTCCCATCTCACTTTCCATTGCAGCCGATGCTCGTAACTCCTGAAGGGGGCTTTTTATGCTCCCAACTCGAAGCAAGAGCGTTTTATTCCATGGTAATTTATTGGAGGAATGCTCCGGCCAAACATCTATCAGAGGAGCGTGGTTCTGCTTGCTTCATTGCTTGGCTCAGCACGGAAGAGAATCAGTCAGAAGTCATCATAACTTTTCGTTCTCTTTGTTTTGATTTCTTCCCTTTATTCTTATTAGTTGCGTGATATGGATAGCTGGTCACTTTTGATGTTTCACTGTATTTTCCCATCTATAAGTTCTTATTTGTCTTGATTTCTTTATTTGCCAGTTGTGGTTTTCGTCTTCCTAGTTGTCTGATAGCATCATCTGGTTGCTTTTGAAGTTTGACTGCATTTTCCCATCAATAAGTTGGTGATTGTCTTTTTATTTTCCCATTGTGGTTTCCATCTTCATGGTTGTTGAATAATAGGATTATTTGGTTGCCTTGGATGTTTGATTGTATTCTCCCATCTATAACATTATTATTACCTCCGCCAAGGAGGTTATAAAATCAAGTTAGTTGATCTATTTATATGTCTTCGTCTGTGTGCCTATCTGTGGACAGGGTTGCGTCAAAACTGCCCGAGGATATTGAAACATTTTCACCTAAGAAAGATCTTAGGTCATGGACGGCCATATTGCATTCAGGGAGATGATCCGGATCCGGATTCTAGATTCGGATTTGCATTTTTTTGCCATCTACTATCAACATATGAAAAATGGGGTTCATCCTCCGTAGACTTTAGTTAATTGTTACGGTAGATTCAACCGTAGTCAGATTATGAACAAAAACGTGTTTCACCCATAGACTTTGGTAAAATGTGAGCAATATTCATTGCCGGAGCTCTGACATCCCTGATTGCTCTTGTTGTTATTATTATTACTCGCTAAACTACAACCCTAGTTGGAAAAGCAAGATGACATAAGCACAAGGGCTACAACAGCAAAAATAGCCCAGTCAGAAAAGGAAATAAGTTAACATTAAATAGTGTGTATAAGTGTACCCCCAAGCAAGAAAACTCAAACCCAAGACAGTGGAATGTCATGGCACAGAAGCTATGGCACTACCCAAGACTAGAGGGCAATGGTTTGCTTTTCAAATATCCTGAACGTTTATTAGTCTTGGTAAATTAAATCTCCATTTTCCTCAACATACAAAAAAAGAGAAATGAATAATAAATATGAAATAATATTGGAAGCAAAAGTAGATAGATAACAAAATCAATATAAAATTGTTGAACAATTCTAAAGAAACATTTACTTAAAAATAAAAACCAAATTCAATTGAAAACGAAAAAAATAGGAAGACAAATACATCAGAAAAAAAATAATTAAAAAAGTAAAAGAAATTAAAATGGGATTTTTAATTTTAGATTTTCCAATATTAGTCATGAAATTTATCAATTAAAAGGTTTTAAAGGCTACTCATGAATGGCAGAGGCAAGCATTAGTGACACTGCTTTAGCATGCAGGACAATTCCATAGAGATTGACCATATACAGTATATATATGATCAGCGACCAATACCCCTCTCCTTCCAAGTTAGGACCAGGAAAGGCCAGGCAATAGGTCTGATAACTCAGCGGGTAGACATACAGGCCACCCAACACTGCTCATTCTTAGCGCACAAAGCTGGTGAGGTTGTAACCATAAAAGAAAAAAGGAAAATAAAAAATAAAAAACCCTATCAAGTTTGACAATCTAGCAATCAGCAGGCAGGGACGTTACAAATAGGCCCCCGCAGCCCTATTTGGTTATCTTATTTTTTTTTTTTTTTTTATTGCTAGACACTTAAGGTTTTTCTGAACACATTCTTTTAATAAGAACAACAATCTAATCACAATATCACATAATTTGGGAGCTGTATTCCTTAAACTTTTATTCAAAATGGAAAATGGCAAGAGTAGACAGACTTCCTGTTATGAGAAGTATGTGTACAGTATACATACTGGATATAGAACAACAAACAAATACATGAATTTCTAGTCCACAACAGGAAAAAGGACTTAGACATGTCCACATTCATGTCTGGGATTTAGCCAGTTTTCATCACTAAGCTAGCCAACTGCGGATTGGTGAGGGTGGGAGATTATCGTCTGATCGCTCATAGAAAACCAATCAGTATGTGAGACCCCTATCAAGACAATACTCAAACCTTTTCACCACATTAAGTTATCCCCACTCAGAAAGGGATATCATCACCAGCTGTTGATAGTTCACAGCAGAACAAAAGCCTCAGACGTTTCACTGCGTTTGTTTATTGTCTTTCTGTGCCAGTCCCGCAACCTTTCTTAGTTCGTCAATCCATCGTCTTCTTTTCTTTATAGGTCTATGTACCGAGTCATCAGCAGCCATTGCCTGGCCCTCCTTGGTCCTAGCTTGGGTGGAGAGGGGCCTTGGGCGCTGATCATATGTATATATGGTCAGTTTCTAGGGCATTGGTCCTAGCTTGGGTTTTAGCTTAGCAAGTAATAATAATAATATATTTTCCTTCTTGCTAGGGCAATGTCACTATCCCTTGCCTCTGTCATTCGTGATCGGCCTTTAAGCCTTTAAACCACCTGTGTTTATAACACTGGTACCATTGACACCCAGCGTGGGTCACCCCCAGTCCTGATTCCTGATTCCTGATTGAGCACCGGAGGAGCTGAAGAAATTACCCTCATTTTACAGGGTCTAAAGTGACGGCAATCAAGACAGATGAACAGGAAAAGGTAAAAGCTATTTCCAGGAACCACGTCTCTTTACCACAGAGTGGAGGGACTTCAACCCTCCATCCATCAGCTTGGGGGGGGGGGGGGGAGGAGGAGAAGGAGAACAAGAAGGTGGAGGAGTTTAGGAAAAATTAGAATAAGACGAAGATGATGAAGAAGATTGAGAAGTAGTAGATTGGGAAAAATAAGAAGATGATGATGAGGATGATGATGATGATGATGATGGAGAAGTTTAGAAATATTAAAATAACGAAGAAGGCGTTGAAGTTTGGGAAAACTTCGAAGAAGCAGATGGAGAGTTTAGAAAAAAAAATAAAATGATGGAGAAGAATAGAACAAAAGATGGAGATGAGGAAATTTTAAAAAATCAGAGAAAGAAGAAAAATTAAATTTGGAATTATTAGCATAAGACGAAAAAGATGGAAAATTTTAGATTAAAAATTCAGAAGAAGAAGAAGAAGAAGAAGAAGAAGAAGAAGAAGAAGAAAGAAGAAGAAGAAGAAGAAGAAGAAGAAGAAGAAGAAGAAGAAGCAGAAGAAGAAGAAGTACTTTCGAAAAAAAAAGAGATGGAGAAGTTTAGATAGATCAAAATAAAAGTTTACAAAAAAACAGATGATGTTTAGAATTGAAGAAGAAAAAAAAAGTTCAGAAAAAAACAGAAGAAAATAAAGCTGTTAAGAAAAATAAATAAAAAGATATAGAAGAAGAAGAAGAAGAAGAAGAAGAAGAAGAAGAAGAAGAAGAAGAAGAAGAAGAAGATTAAAAAAAAATCTAAGAAAAAAGATGAAGTTTAGGAAAAAAAAACAAGTTGGAAATGGAAGGAAATATAAAGACGAACGAGCAGGAAAAATAGCTTAAATTATTGTTGGAAGAAAAACAAAAACAGGTAAAACTAGAAGGGAATAAACAAATAAATGTAAAGTAAACCTAGAAATTAAAGAGAAGCACAAAATATGAAAAAAAAAGTATGGTAAAAATATATACCAAAATGAGATTCGATTGAAAATATACAACCAAATTATTTGAAAAAAAAAAATATATATATAGAAAAGCATGGTAGAAAAAAATATACCAAAATGAGATTGAAATGAAAATATACAACCAAATTCTATGGAAAAAAATCAATATATAGAAAAGAATGAATCTCATGAAAACAATAAACTCTAGATAAATTTCATAAAACTGAGACAATAAAAAGTAAATATTGAATAGTGAAATAACATTGGAAGCAGAATTAAAATCACGAATCTGATTAATGATATCAATAAAATAAATCGTACAATAAAAAAAAGTAACAAGAGAATAAAAAGAATAAATTGGATTTGAAACAAATCAGATAAAATGAAGAAAAATAAATTAGAAAGAAAAGATGAATAATTTCGAAATATAATTTTTGACAAATGAAAAGAAAATAATAAGAAATGAATCTGCAAAGGCATTAAAAAATAAGTAAGCAGTGACAAAAGGAAAAACAAACAGTAATAAAATATAATAAAGGAAAGAGAAATAAAATATAATAAAGGAAATAGTAATAAAATATAATAAAGGAAAGAGTAATAAAATATGATAAAGGAATGAGTAATATAATATAATAAAGGAAAGGTGGGAATACAAATATTACAAAATTTAGGAAAGAAAACTGAAAATTACGAACGAAATAAAACCGGAATTTGAAAATAAGTAGACAGGATGGCAAATGAAAAACATAAAAGAAAATAGCAGATAACGAAGAGAATATGAGGATGAAAACAATAAGCAAAGAAAATTGAAAATTAAGAACATAATAAATCTGGCCCTTGAAAATAAGTAGGCAAAATGGCAAATGAAATATAAATATATATATATATATATATATATATATATATATATATATATATATATATATATATATATATATATATATATATATATATATATATATATATATATATATATAAATAACAGATAACGAAGGAAAGGTGAATATGAAAACGATAGGGGAGAATGGAAAACTGGAAATTAAGAACAAAAATAAAACAGACATTTGAAAATGGCAAATGAAAACCATAAAATAAAATAAAGGGAAAAAAGGAAAGATGGGAATGAAAACTATACAAACGTGGGGAAAAATAAGAACTAAATAAACAGGAATTTATAAATGGAAAATGAAAGAGATTAATTAAATAACAGATAATGAAGGAAAGAGAAATAGGAATGAAAAAATACAAACGAAAACTGTTATATGAAGTATCTGTTTTTATGTTGTTAATGTTTTTTTTTTTTAAATATTTTATTCAAATTTTTCATTACTTCTTATCTCGTTTATTCATATCACTGTTTCCTTTCCTCGCTGGGCTATTTTTTTCACGATTGGAGCCCTTGGGCTCATAGCATCTTGCTTACCCAATTAGGGTTGTAGCTTGGCTAATAATAATAATAATAATAATAATAATAATAATAATAATAATAATAATAAGAATAATAATAATATTAATAATAATAATAATAATAATAATAATAATAATAATAATAATAACAATAATAATAATAATAATAATAATAATAATAATAATAATAAAACTGCTATATGAAAAAGGCAAATGAAAAACATAAAATAACAGATAATAGAGGAAAGATGATAATGAAAGCAATGCAAACGAGGAGAAACATTAAAATAAAACAGGCAATTGAAAGAATTGAAGAAAAGTAACATAAGCGAAAATAAATCCAATGAAATCCTTCTTCTTCTTCTTCTTCTTCTTCTCCTATCGGTTTTTTTGGCCTGATGAATGGCGGGCCGGAAGCCACCTCACTCCCACTCTGTCGCAAAAGAGGTGTAGTGGTTTCCTGGGAGAATAGCTTTCTCTGTCCAAGTCTCCTTACCCTGTCCATCCATCTTGACTGGCGTCACTTTGGGACCTGTAAAA
>NC_090749.1:66680008-66695008 GCF_036898095.1 Palaemon carinicauda
GAAGAGAATGTGGTAAGAATAGGCCAGACTATTCGGTGTATGTGAAGGCAAAAAGTAAAATGAGCCGTAATCAGAGGGGGGGGGGGGGCACTGGTGTAGTACTATATGGCGGCCAGTCGGAGGCCATAATAACTTTCTAGAAGTAGTATCTCAATGGGTATCTGGTGCCCTTACTAACCTACTATTAGCCCGATATGAAAAATACAGTATACAAGTAACTAGTCGAAGCTTCAGGACGGAATGTAGATTTCTGTCCCGATCATCTCTTATCTTACCTTTAAAGTGTAAGTTTTATACACTAGCTAATTAATATATGATAACAAGAACTACTAATTGTGTAATATTGGATAGTGTGTATTGTGTGATAATAGGGTTTATTCTGTAATACACATATAATTAAAGAAACGGATTTTGAGCGAAGCGAAAAATCAATTTTTGGGTGAGATGGCCATGTCGTCCTGATGGAAGTTCCTATAGGGTAGCTTCCTAGGGTATATTACAACTACGGTGATATTCCCAGAGAATTTACCTTAAGGTACCAGAATTCTAACTCCTGGAGCGAGTATCCCTCGTGAAAGGGATATTGCGACATATCAGAGGACGTATTCTAGACACGTCACATGGCAATCTACATCCTGGACAGAGATTTCGTCTCGTAGGAGGTGATTGGCGAGATACGAATTCGGGAAAGAAAAAGGGGAGCCGCTCCCAAGGCTTCCCTATCCCCCGATTTGTATGCATGCCTGGCGCCAATCCTGGCGCCATCTGTATTCCTTGTAGCGTACACGAGGTGCTACAGATACTGTATGTAGGGAGGGGTCCTACAGCCCTTTCTTAGAAAGGCAAGGGCGGGTCCATCAGGACGACATGGCCATCTCACCCAAAAATAGATTTTTCGCTTCGCTCAAAATCCGTTTTTTGGGCTCAAGCCATGTCGTCCTGATGGAAGTGTACCAGAGCATTACTGTATCTGTGGATTCTCAGAACGTGCCGTACTCCCCGGAGGTAATTTTTTTTTTTTTTTTTTTTTTTTTTTTTTTTTCCCCCGGTCGACTAGACCTAGAGACCTAAGATGTTACCGTTATACATCTTTTCAACTAACTATAAACTATGTTAGAGCTTCCTGCCCCCTACAGGGAAGAGTCCTACTAGACTCTGGAAAAGTCTCGAAGAGTACATATATCTATGTATGAATACCAGGCAAGCTAATATAGTGGTCTCGCCCTATATTAAGTAAAGCATAGTTTGTAAAGGACCACTGCGTCAATATGAAATATCGACCAGTTTTCCGCACAATACTTGTATTGGACAAAGGTTTTATATCCGCATAGGAGGAAAACCAATGCAACATAGCTTGCATAAAGGAACAATTCTATTAGAATTATCCCAGATAAGGTACATAGAATGAATGCTCAATTATACCAATAAATTGACACAGGTGAAGGAGACGCAAGGTTCTCAAGAACCAGATTATTGACAGGCAATAAATAGACAGGTTAACCACAATATATATATATATATATATATATATATATATATATATATATATATATATATATATATATATATATATATATATATATATATATATATATATATATATATATATATATATATATATATATATATATATATATATATATATATATATATATATATATATATAAGAAGAGGATAACCCAAAACTTTAAGCATAAGTATGATAGTAAACAGAGCTTGTTTATCTGAGAGAAAAAACATTAGATGCCACTTTTAAGATACCGAGGTATCAAAGTCATAAAAGCCTGTATTACAAATCAATGACATTAGCGTTAGAAACGCTCGGCACACATGTCTGCACTTATGCTAGGTTCACCTTCGGAAATGGAACAGTCTGGATGGGCAACACAGTGCCCTCACTTAGTTTGTAGTACAGTATGTAACTACACACTCACCCTGGAATTAATCGTCCCAATTACGACCACTGTTCCTCGCAGAGTTAAACAGTAGGGTTAACACCGCGACCCACTGCTACCACAGATCTCTTTTAGTTCCTCTACTTGCTTCGCATAGTGGCGAAAGAACACTCTGGAAGACTTCCAGCCAATGTATGAACAGAGATGTTCAAAATCCATACAATTAAAGAAATTTAAGAATGAGGCAACTTTCCTCGGATCGTGACCTGCGGGTGTATTGTCAGGATTCGCTCTGCGAATAAAATATGTGATTTTCGCTCTGAGTTGATTCAGAGATAAATTTGAGCCTTATGTTTCTCCCCTGAATAGTTGACCACCCTTGAAGTCTGAAGTTCTATGAAGATAGACCTTTAGGCATTCTACTGGACATAGAGATGCATCTTCTTTCAGAGGGCAGATTCTCCAGGGACCCCACCTGTTGGTGGGTAACTCATTCTTGGCGAGAAACGTAGGATCCGGAAACAGGTTCAGTTCTTCCCCATCCAGGAACTGAACACGACCTGCCTCTCTCGAGAGGCTACAATCTCACTAACCCTGGCCCCGGACGCGAGTGCAAAAATAGGAAAATTACTTTTTGTGTCAAATCCTTTAACGCACACTCTTCATTGCTCAACAGAGAAGCGAAATGAAGAACTTGTCTAAAGACCATGAAATGGGCTTTGGAGGTGCTGAAGGTCTGAGCCTAGGTCGACCTGGAAGCCATATAGAATGGGTCTTGTCAAAGCAGACTTACACGCTGAAATCGTGTTCGCTGCCAACCCTTGACCATGGAGGTGGGGAAAAAAGATAAGCAGAAGTCTGTCCAGATCTCCTGCGGAATCTTCGCCTTGACAAAAGGCCACCCATTTTCTCCAAGATGACTCATATTGCCTTCTAGTAGATTTGCACTTATATTCCTCAAGGAAGTCTATACTGGCTTTCGAAATCCCGAAACGCTTTCTCACCGCTAGGGAGAGAAAATCATGAGCTACAGGGTCTGGGTTTTCTGTAATGAAGCGCAGACAGTTGACTTCTGGACTCGCTGGGTCAGAACTGGATCTGGTAGTGGTACAAACTTCAGCTACAGTTCCAATGCCAGGAGGAACCACACGCTGTTCGGCCACTTGTGGGCCACTATTGCCGCTACCCTTTGAAGGATCTCAGTTTGTTGAGGACCCTCAACAGAAGGTTGTGAGGAGGGAACAGATAAATCTTGGACCATCTGTTCCAGTCGAGGGACATCGCGTCCACTGCTTCCGCTAAGGGGTCCTCGTACGGGGCACGTACAGGGGCAACTTCTTGTTGTCTTTCATCGCAAAGAGGTCTATCTGCAGTTCTTGGACTGATTCAGAATGAAAGAGAATGATCCTGCGTCTAAGGACCATTCCGACTCTATCGGTGTGAACCTGGATAGAGCGTCCGCTGTCACATTGCGGACTCCTTGAAGGTGAACTGCCGACAGGTACCACTTCTTCTTTTCCACCAATCGGAAGACGGCCAACATCACCTGGTTGAGAGGTGGTGACCTCGATCCTTGTCGATTCAAGTATCTCACAACTACCTCGCGGTCTATCACCACCTTATGTGGATCGAATGAAGCGGGGAGACTTTCTTTAAGGTAAGGAGCACTGCCCTAGCTTCTAGAAAGTTTTATGTGAAAGGTCTTGAATAGCCTGGACCAAGTCCCCTGGACTTTTTTCCGATGAGAGTGACCTCCCCATCCCTCCTTCGAGGCGTCTGAGTGAATCGTCACTGACGGGGGAGGTGGCTGAAGAAGAACCTGACTACTTTAGATGTCTGGCTTGGGACCAAGGCCTGAGAAGAGTACTTAGCCGAAGCGGCTGGTCTTCTCAGATCTCTTCACGCGTTTGATGCATAACTTCTCCAAACTCTGATTGCATCCTTTAGCTGTGCCCCTAGCACTGGGTCTGTCACCGAAGCAAACTGGAGAGAGCGCAGTACTCTCTCCTGCTCGTGTCTTGATATCCTTTCGGAATCTTGAAGTCTCTTGACAGAACCCGCTATCTCCTTCCTTTTCTTCGCCGGGGTGGAGAAACGGTGTGACAAAAGGTCCCAGTGGATTACAAGCCACTGGAACTTTTGAGATGGAGAAAGTCGAGACTTTTTCTGTTGATCTTGAAGCCTAAATACTCTAGGAACTGGATCACTTGACTGGAAGCTTGCAAGCATTCTGTCTCGGATGCTGCCCACACCAACCAGTCGTCCAGGTAGGCTACTACCTGAATTCCCTTTAAGCGAAATTGTTTGAGAGCTACGCTCGCAAGCTTCGTAAAAATCCTTGGGGCTATGTTTAGCCCGAATGGCATGGCTCCGAAGGCGTATAGTCTTCGTTGTAGCCTGAACCCTAGGTAGGGGGAGAGTCAATGGCTAATTGGAATGTGCCAGTAGGCGTCTGACAAGTCTATAGAGACGGAATATGCCCTCTTGGGCAGTAAGGTCCTTATGTATTGCAGTGTTAGCATTTTGAATTTGCAATTCACTATGAACTTGTTAAGTGGCGACAAGTCCAGAATGACTCTGAGCTTTTCCGAGTCTTTCTTGGGAACACAAAACAGCCTCCCTTAGAAATTGATGGGCTTCACCCTTTTTCTCCAACAGTTCTTGAACGTACTCCTCCATAACGGGGGTGGAGTGTTGGAAAAACCGAAGGCACGGGGGTGGAGTGATGTACCAGCTCCCACCCAGTCCATTCTTGAGTAGGCTGTGGGCCCAGGGATCGAAGGTCCACCGATCCCGAAATTTCAGAAGTCTCCCTCCTACCGGTATCACCTCATTTGGACTGCCGTCCTGAGGTCTTGCATTCCTGACCATGACCACCCCTGAATCCCCTTCCCCTTGAGGGGCGTCTAGACGAGCCTCTGGCTGCTCCTTTAGGCTTTGCTCAAAAGGAAGTAGACTGCCCTTCGAACGCTGGGGTGAATGCCGTGGACTGTGTCGACACGGCCTGGGGTACCCACTGAAAGGTGGTCGGGGTTTGTGCCACGATCTGGGGCACTGGGGGCAATGGCAATTGCAGTTGCTGTTGCTGTCTAAGAGGCTTGGCTGGCCGAGACGGTAG
The DNA here is from genome assembly GCF_036898095.1 of Palaemon carinicauda. Classification (NCBI taxonomy): domain Eukaryota; kingdom Metazoa; phylum Arthropoda; class Malacostraca; order Decapoda; family Palaemonidae; genus Palaemon; species Palaemon carinicauda. The sequence continues at coordinate 66,685,022 of NC_090749.1, forward strand.
CCTAGTCCTCATAGTCTTCCTCTTTGGTTGAGGACCCTCATCCGGGGAAGACTTTCTTTTGATAGCCAGGCCCCACTTCTGGAGAAGGTTTCTATTCTCCAAGGCGGCTTTATCAACAGCTTCTTTGACCAAGTCGGTAGGGAAAAAGGGTCTTTTCCCCAAATGTTGGAGGAGATTAGTTTCTTTAGCTCGTGCCTCACCGTAGCCGAGGTAAACACGAACTCCCTACAAGCTCTCCTTGCCTTGACGAAGCCATAAAGGTCCTTCGTCACTGTGGCCAGATGAGGCTTGGCCACTACCATGAACATTTCATGGACCTTGGGGTCACTTGCCATCGTCTCGAGAGTAGTCTGAAGAGACATTGAGGCAGTCAGTCTTTCTTTTGTATCGAACTCACTTCGCAAAAGAAAGTCAGACAGCTTAGGGAGGTCCAACTTTCCCACTGAGAACGTAAGATGGACGTCCTTCCAGTCTTTGTGGTCCATAGGCAGGGCCAGCGACAAGGGTTTACACTCCTCTAGGGAGGGGTAAGACTTGCCGGCCTCGATTGCTTTTAGTACAGCCAGAAAACCTTTTCTGTAAAAAGGGGAAGGCTCTAGTAGGCGAGGACACAAAGGAAGGGAGCTTCCTATTCAATGCAGCTACCTTTGAGTTAGAGAAGCCCCTCTCTTTCATCGAGGATGAAAGTAGAGCTTGAGCCTTAGCATGGTCCATCACTATGACCTCCTTCGGCTCTGTCTCCTCCTTTGAAGCTGGTTCCTTCCTCAGCCGGACATAACAGTCCGGATATGATGCCTTGCTGGGCCAGAATTCCACCCTCCAGGGGAACTGAGCCCAGCTTATCCGAGATGACGATCTTTCCAGTCGTCATCGGCATGTGCTCAGCATACCTCCATGGGTTAGCATCTGAGCACAAGGGAAGGTCTTTCACATTGAGCTTTTTCTGGGGCCCATGTGATTCTGCAAGGCACTGCATCCGCAGTTCCATTGCAGCCGCCTTCTCCTGATTCTCCTTCTGCATTTGTTGGATCATTCCAACAATGGAAGAGAGGGCCTGTCCCAGCTCTACTGGGAGACCGGCCGATGTAGAGGGGCTTGAACTTCATCCTGGGCTTCTGCCAGGAGGTCTTCCTCCTGACACCCGTCCACATCAGACATCCTGTCATCTAGCTGGATGTCTTGCATCGCGACCGCGACTTCAGCATCCACCTGGATCTGAACTTAGGGGATCTCCTCTTGAGGCTGGGGAATCACTGCATCAGCTGATGCCTTAGGGAAAGGATACGCCCTCATCTTCTCACTTGGAAGTGTTCTTTTGGAAGCCCCTTACCCAGGTACGAAGCTTCTTCCTAGCTATTTAAATGTCTCAGTAATCAGGTTAGTGCACACAGTACATACCTGAGGGTCCCAATACCGGAGATCATCCTTGGAGACAGCGTATGCTGCGTGTCTCCTACAAAACTCATGTCCGCAGAGGTTCTTGCTGCTGACATTGCAGAAAGCACTTCCCCACTTCGGAGTGTCCTTCTGTAAAGAGAAGAAATTTCCATGAGTATCAAGTGAACTATGTATCACTGGATATGCATAGTATAGCATAACAATTCATAAAGGAAAGACACACACTTGTGTTTCCCTCACAACCCATTGTTGCAGCCTTCCAGATAATAAAATCAAAATGGTTTATCTCTTCTAGAGTAACCAATGCAAGGTTTCCAGAGGAAACAGGTGGAGCTCACACCTAAGCAATGATTTTAAAAATCCTGGATAATAGACAGGGAAGAACTCAGCTTCCTATCTGAGGGCAACAGCAAAGGGCTGTGCAAGAAAACACAATAGTGTTAGAAGATACAGTGCTGTACCAAAACCTTTACTATAGTTTTCTTCTTACTGTATATGCTATACAGAAGAATACTAGTACAGTATAGGGGGATGTGTGCCGGCCTGCCTTTGCCGGCCGGCACACACCACAACTAGCTTTAAAGTATACTACTTAACAGCTATAGGGCGGCAGCACTCTGGTTCAAATGCCTGTGCCGGTCGACAGCACTGCCGGCTGGTAACAGCCAGTGTTGGCCGGCAATGGCTGCCGGCCAGCAACTACACAAGGTAGTACCCAGCTGCCGGCCACACTCTTGGTGACCGGCAGACAAGGACTGACATAAGCCGGCCGGCAAAGGTACAAGACCGATGCCAGCCGGCAGCAAAAGAACCAGAAGACTACACCGGCAGCCGGGACAGGTACAGCACTAGAAGAAAATAGAATGGATGCCGGGATAAGAGTGTACACAACCTCCAAGCTCGGCAACCGAAAGAGTGCATATAAGTAAGGGGAGAAACTAATTCAGGCTTCCTTGACCAATGCCGTCCGGCTCTGCCGGCAGGCATGAATGAGGGACCAAGAGAGGTCCGGGCAGCACTCGAAAACATAAGACCCTTGCCGGCCAGCAGCTCTGCCGGCCGGCAATGGGCTGAGTCAATTCCACATCCCAACCTATACTAGGTCCAGAAGTAGAACGACGTACAGTACAGTAAGACCCCTGCCGGCCAGCTCTGCCGGCCGGCAAGGTACAGTACAGTAATGGCTAGGCCATTACGGAGATAGAGGGGGAAGGGACAAGAGGGTCCTGCCAACCTTGCTTTAGTGACAGATCACCCGCAGCCAAGAAACTTATCTTAGCCTAAGGGAGATCTAAGGGGAAAGGCCAGCAATACTTGCCAGCTTCCAGAGCACTAAAGCAAGGAAGGCGTTGCTACTCCCAAGGGAAGAACTTATCCTCCCCTGAGAACAGAAACAGGACTAGTCTGGTAGATCACAAAAGAAGGAATCATAACTACAGAAACCTTCGGTAGTGACCTAAGGGAGCTAAGCTCCCTTTGTATGTGTTAGGTCAGCGAGGAGGACTCTGCCCCAAGCCAGACAACACAGACTCAGACTAAAAACTCTGTTGTTCTGTCCCTCTTGAACCATAACTACAGGAACAGGAAGGTACAGTAACACCCTAGTATAGTTTTATCGAAAATAAATTCGGAAAAAACCACTTAAGGATAAGCCCAAGGCTTAAACAGAGGGAAAGGGATTGCATACCTTCTCCGAAGAAAAGAAAGCAACCGGGGAGTATGATAAAGTATACTAAGGCTCCATAAGCAATTAGCCTAGGCACCAAGAGAATCGATTACCTAATTCACCGAAACTCACACGTATACAATCTTGGAAATATTCCACACAGTCTAAAATGTATAAAATATAGCCTAAAGCTTCAATAAAATTTTAATTACACTCGGAAAAACCAAAATCATGCATGAAGTACTAGGACCAAACGACTAGGCTACATGGCCTAGCGTAGGCCAGAATGGCGAATACTTCGCCAAATAATACTAAGCACGAAAGGAAATCCTATGTAAAGCTAAATAGCTAAAATTTATTAAAGCAAAACAACCAGGAATGTTGCTCTGACTAACTAAGTTATACCTAGCGAGCGACAGTGTCCAGGACACCTCTGGTAGGCAACGGCTCTTGTATCAAAGATTAATCCTATTAATCACTGAAAATTTTACCAAGAGCCTACATTTATACATAACAGACACTATACTCAACTTATCAGAGGCCAACGAAGACGGAGAAGCCATGAAAAGCCGAATAAATCCAAGATTTGCGAGAAAAACAGGAAAAAACACCGAGTTGTTAAGCTATGCAAAAAGGAATGCAGATGGCGCCAGGATTGGCGCCAGGCACGCATACGAATCGGGGGATAGGGAAGCCTTGGGAGCGGCTCCCCTTTTTCTTTCCCGAATTCGTATCTCGCCAATCACCTCCAACGAGACGAAATCTCTGTCCAGGATGTAGATTGCCATGTGACGTGTCTAGAATACGTCCTCTGATATGTCGCGATATCCCTTTCACGAGGGATACTCGCTCCAGGAGTTAGAATTCTGGTACCTTAAGGTAAATTCTCTGGGAATATCGCCGTAGTTGTAATATACCCTAGGAAGCTACCCTATAGGAACTTCCATCAGGACGACATGGCTTGAGCCCAAAAAAGTATTTATATTCAAATATTTAGAGAGAGAGAGAGAGAGAGAGAGAGAGAGAGAGAGAGAGAGAGAGAGAGAGAGAGAGAGGGAGAGAGAATGTAAATCATTTATACTTCTTAATGAATCACATTAACACGAAGAAAACAAAAATTTCCTTTATTTGGAGAGAGAGAGAGAGAGAGAGAGAGAGAGAGAGAGAGAGAGAGAGAGAGAGAGAGAGAGAGAGAGAGAGAGAATCATGTCAATCATTGATATCTACTTGAACAATAAAACAACTTAAAGCAGACAAAACAAAAACCTGTCCTCTCTTCTATTGAGCCTTACCTTATTGCCTTATTTTTTGTTTGGGTTCCCCCAGGTCCCTCAGTGTGAGGCACCTCGTATATCCACCAGAGAGTTGCTAATACATCTTCCGGTGTATTTTGCATCTTCCAGTCTTGGATGGTCTGGGATGCATCTTAGGTATTTATCGAGCTGCTTTTTAAACGCATCTACGCTCACTCCTGATATGTTTCTTAGATGAGCTGGCAGCACATTAAATAGTCGCTGCATTATCGATGCTGGTGCGTAGTGGATTAATGTCCTGTGCGCCTTTCTCAGTTTACCTGGAATGCTTTTTGGTACTATTAATCTACCTCGGCTTGCTCTTTCTGATACTTTAAGCTCCATGATGTTTTCAGCAATTCCTTCTATTTGCTTCCATGCTTGTATTATCATGTAGCGTTCTCTTCTCCTTTCTAGACTGTATAGTTTTAAAAATTGCAGTCTTTCCCAGTAATCAAGGTCCTTAACTTCTTCTATTCTAGCAGTATAGGACCTTTGTACACTCTCTATTTGCGCAATATCCTTTTGGTAGTGTGGGTACCATATCACATTGCAGTACTCGAGTGTACTATGCACATAAGTTTTGTAAAGCATAATCATGTGTTCAGCTTTTCTTGTTTTAAAGTGTCTGAATAACATTCCCATTTTTGCTTTACATTTAGCCAACAGTGTTGCTATTTGGTCGTTGCATAACATATTCCTATTTAAAATTACACCGAGGTCTTTAATTGCTTCCTTGTTTGTGATTGTCTCATTATTAGGTCCCTTGTATGCATACACCATTCCTTCTCTGTTTCCATAATTTATTGATTCGAATTTATCGGAGTTAAATATCATCCTATTTATCTCCGCCCATTCATATATTTTGTTTAGATCTCTTTGTAGTGAGTTCCTATCTTCATCACAAGTAATTTCTCTACTTATTCTTGTGTCATCGGCGAAACTTCTCACTACGGAGTTTTCAACATCACAGTCTATGTCTGAGATCATAATAACAAATAGCAGTGCAGCTAATACCGTACCTTGGGGCACACCAGATATTACCTGGGCTTCATCTGATTTCTCGTCATTTGCAACCACTATCTGTTTTCTGTTTTGCAGGAATTCTTTTACCCATTTTCCTATCTTTCCCACAATATTATGCTTTCTCATTTTTTTCTCCAATATGTTATGGTCTACCTTGTCAAAGGCTTTTGCAAAATCTAGACAGATCACATCTGTGTCTTTTTCATTTATCATATTATTGTATATGTTTTCATAGTGAGCTATCAGTTGGGTCTGTGTACTTTTTCCAGGTACGAAACCGTGTTGACCCATATTAAACAAATTATTTTTGACCAAATGGTTCATTATTTTCTTTTTTATTACCCTCTCATACACTTTCATAATATGTGATGTTAGACTAACAGGTCTATAATTGCTTGCCTCTAGTCTTGATCCACTTTTGAAGATAGGGGTTATATAAGCTAATTTATGTTTAACATATATCTCGCTCATATCTATACTCTGTCTTAGCAGTATTGCAAGTGGCTTTGCGATAGTGTTTGCAGTTTTTTTTAACAAAATCGCTGGAACTCCATCTGGTCCGGCTGCCGATCCATTTTTAATTTCGTTTATAGCCGTGACAATATCTGCTTCATTAATATCTATATCCGTTAGATATTCAACATTTTCTTCTCTCATTTCTGTTTCATTATTCTCATTCGCAATTCTTGGCGTGAACTCACTCTTATATTTTTCTGCTAATATGTTGCATATTTCCTTTTTTTCATTCGTTAGCCGTCCTTCAATTCTTAGAGGGCCTATTTCTATTCTCCTTTTATTCATCTTTTTTGCATAGGAGTAAAGTACTTTGGGGTTTCTTTTTATATTTTGAAGTGTCCTTTCTTCTAAGTCCCTTTTTTCATTTTCTTTCGACTGCATAATCTTTTGTTCTGCATTTTCTATCTTACATTTTATTTCCCTCATTTTCCACACATTTTTTTCTTTTGCAAGATTTTTCTTCCACTTTTTAATTTTCTGAAATAAGATCCTTCTGTCTCTTGGTATGCACGTCTTTTGTTTATTGTTTTTTTTCGGTACATATTTTTCAACAATTTTCTCCAGTATTTTGTACAGTATATCTGTATTTACCTGTATATTATCACTTATAAATACATTTTTCCATTCTTTATTCAGTTCTTCATTTATTTCTGACCATTTTATATTCTTACTGTAAAAGTTATATTTTCCATATCCTTCCCAAAGTTTTGTGCTTTTATTAATTCTGGGATCACTTGCTTTGGAATGAACTATCAATTCTATGACATTGTGGTCTGAAATTCCCGTGTTATACACTATTATTTCTTTAACATAATTCACCTCATTCACAAATACTAGATCTAGGACATTTTCCTTTCTTGTTGGAATGTGGTTTATTTGTTGCATATTATGTTCTAATAGCATATCTTGAAGCTTTTCAAATTGCCTCTTATCTTCTGCGCTACTATTACTCTCTTTTTTATATGTATACATACAACCACTTTCTTCTATCCGTTCTTTCCAATCCACGAAAGGAAAGTTAAAATCTCCGGATAGGAGTATATTCCAGTCTTTATGGTTTCTACATATATCATCTATTTTTTCTATTATTATGTCAAACTCCTTAGTATTTGGGGGTCTGTAAACTACAATATTCACTAGTTTTTCAAATTCAAATTCTACCGCAATCAATTCACATTCTGTGTTGCTGTATTTTTCACAGACTTTTCCTTGATTTATGTCTCTTCCATATATTGCGGTTCCCCCTTGATTCCTATTTTTTTCTGTCTGATCTATAAGTTTGGAAACCCTTTATCTGGTCATCACTGCCAGTCTCTTGGGAATACCATGTTTCACTTATATTTAATATATCTATTTTTTCAATTTGGGTTAGTTCTTCTAGGAACTCTATTTTCCTTTTAGAGTTACTCGTGACTAAACCCTGTGCATTCATCACTATTATGGTTTGTGTCTCATTTCCATTATTTAATATTGGTAATAATATGGATTCTCCCATGCTTCCTTCCTGTTCTGATATGATGTTCTTTTCTTCATTTCTCGGAATTCTGCCATTAAAAAATCCAACTTTTCCATAATATTTGTTCTTTCGCCTTCATACTTATTTTTGTGTGTAAACCTGCAATTATCTCCATATCTGCACCAACCCCTGGCATTATATATGCATTCTTGGTAGTTGGGCTCTATTTGTGGAGCTTTAGGTTGAAAGACCTTTTTTGGTGCATAGTGCGGTATATACGCTGTCTGCTTTTTTGTTTCTTTTTTTGTTTCATTTTTGTTTTTCTTTTCAGTTTGCTGAGTTTTCTTACTCTCATTCATAGTTGCAGGATGCATATATCGACATTTTTTGTTGAAACTGCATCCTTTTCCTTCTTTTAGGGTTTTGCATATTTTTGGATGGAGATCTCTGCATTCGTCTCCATATCCGTCTAAATACGCACATTTACCATATATTTCATAATTATGGCATATCTTTGGATGCTTGTAGTAGCATCTTTCGCCAAATTTGCAATTCCCTCTTTTCAGCCTATTACAGACTATATCTTTCTTTTCTTTTTTTTCTTGTTCTTGCTCTTCCCTAAAAGTATGTAGGTCCGGGTAGAGTCTCTTGGGTCTATTATTTGTTTCCATCTGATAATTTATTTCTTCATAAGTATGTTGTTGGATGGCATCATAAGTTATATCAATGATTTCCTCTGCATCCTTACACATGTCTTGTTCATTTTTCTCTTCTTCTTCTTCTTCTTCTTCTTCTTCTTCTTCTTCTTCTTCAACTAATTGCAGCTTTAGTCTCGACTTAATTATATTTTCTATCCAGACTAAGCATGTTGAGCAGAATACCTTTGTGTCTCTATTTTTTATTTTTTGCTGTATTTCAGCACATCTGGGGTGTGTTGGAACATTACAGGCATTACATTTTCTAATCAGTTGTTGAGGATTATTAATGGAATACCATATCTTACATGTATTACACCATTTTGGCATTCTTTTTCCCAATGCATCAATCAGCATATTTACCATATTGGACTTGTTATTGTTCTTTGATGGAATGTGTTGATTGATGTAGACTTTCTTTATAAGTCTCTTTATCACTTGGATCTTCTTTGGAATTTCTTCAATTATTTTACTGATGTTTTCCGCAGATTTGTTCCAGTCTATTGGATCATATTGTTTCAATATGTCTGTGAATATTTTTCCGTCACACTGGTTGGAGTTGCTAGTGACATCTGTTGTCAATCGGTCGAGCTCCTGTTTCGCCAACTCATGGAATTTGCTTTTGCTGACTCCAGCGATGTCTCTCCACGAGTTGCCTGTGTTATACAATGCCATCTTGGTCAGATGTTTATTAATTCACAAGATAACTATCCTATGCCGACGATTTATCTCACTTTTCTGCCCTCAAACTAATCACCGACTATTCACGAAAACTTGTAGCTATATTTCACTCGATAGCCTTTTTGTTATCCGCGAGAGAGAGAGAGAGAGAGAGAGAGAGAGAGAGAGAGAGAGAGAGAGAGAGAGAGAGAGAGAGAGTAATTAAGAATGAAATTGAAGTTTCAATTCCATTATCTCCTGTTGAATTCTATTCATTAATTCTGAAAGACCTCATTGAGTATGAGACGTTCATTGTATCACGGGTGGCAAGAGAAAGGCAGAAGAGGATTGGCCAATAATGCGGATAATGAGCGATGGTGAAGATAAAGAGGATAATGATAATGATAATGATAATGATGGTGATGACAAAAGATGCAGGAATTATATTTCATATTTACTGCATTACACTAGAGAAACTAAATTAATCATAATTATTATAGTAATAAGAAAATTCGTTTTACTGTAGCTGGATATTACTCGGATTAATCATACTTGTATTTGTCTTTAATAATAATTAAATAATTAAAGTAGTTACGACAATAATTGTGAAGATAATTAATAACAGTTTTATAACAGTATATATTAAAATAGCAAATTATTACATAAACTGATGGTAATATGAAGAAGAAGAAGAAGAAGAAGAAGAAGAAGAAGAAGAAGAAGAAGAGGAAGAAAAAAGAAGAAGAAGAAGAAGAAAAATTAATAGGTGATAATAAGTAAAAATTACTAAATATCACATAAACTATTTTCAATGAAAAATCTGAAATTAACATTAAAATTCATATTAATTTCCGATTCTAATTAAATTGGACAGCAAACAAAACAAGGCACCAGACACTCGTTGAGATACTACCGCTAGAGAGTTATTGGGTCCTTTGAATGGCCAGACAATAGCCTACTACACTGGATCCCTCTCTTTGATTACGCCTCATTACATCTTCGCCTACATAGTACACATACACAGAATAGTCTAGCCTATTTTTTTTTTAATTTTCCACTGTCCTCACACACTTGACAACACTGAGATTACCAAACAATTCTTCTTCACCATGGTCTTCCAATGTCTTAGGTTAGAGATCTCTTACTTGAGGGTACACTCGGACACACTATTCTGTCTTGTTTCTCTTCCTTTTGTTATTTTCATTTTTTTATAGTTTATATATGAACGACTTATTTTAATATTATTGTTCTCAAACTTCTTGTAGCATTTCCTTATTT
>NC_090749.1:66700008-66710008 GCF_036898095.1 Palaemon carinicauda
CTCGGTGTCTTTTCCTGTGTTTCTCGCAAATCTTGGATTTATTCAGTTTTTCTTGGCTTCTCCAACTTCGTCGGCCTCTGATAAGTTGAGTACCATTTCTTTTATGTATAAATGTAGGCTCTTGGTAAATTTTTATGTGATTAATAGTATTAATCTTTGTTACAAGAGCCGTTGCCTACCGGAGGCGTCATGGACGCTGTCGCTCGCTAGGTATGAGTTTTAGTTAGCCAGAGCGACATTCCCGGTTGTTTTGCTTTAATAAATTTTAGCTATTTAGCGTTGCATAGGATTTCCTTTCGTGCTTTAGTATTATTTTGGCGAAGTATTCGCCAGCTCTGGCCTACGCTAGGCCATGTAGCCTAGTCGTTTGGTCCTAGTACTTCCTGCATGATTTTGGTTTTTCCGAGTGTGTTAAAATTTTATTGAAGCTTTAGGCTGTTTTTTATACATTTAAGATTATGTTGAATATTTCCAAGATAGTATAAGAGTGAGTTTCGGTGGTTTAGGTAATCGATTCTCTTGGTGCCTAGGCTAAGTTGCTTATGGAGCCTTAGTATACTTTCTCATACTCCTCGGTTGCTTTCTTTTCTTCGGAGAAGGTATGCAATTCCTTTCCCTCTGTTTAAGCCTTGGGCTTATCCCTAAGTGGTTTATCTGAATTAACTTTCGATAAAACTAAACTGGGGTGTTACTGTACCTTCCTGTTCCAGTAAGTCTGGTTTCAGAGAGGGACAGAACAACAGAGTTTTTAGTCTGAGTCTGTGTTTGTCTGGCTTGGGGTAGAGTCTCCCTCGCTGGCCTGACACAGACATAGGAGGCTTAGCCTCCTTAGGTCACTACCGAAGGTTTCTGTACGAGATGATTCCTTCTTTTGTGATCTAGCAGACTAGTCTTTGTTGCTGTTCTCAGGGGAGGATAAGATCCTTTCCCTGGGAGTAGCAACACCTTCCTTGCTTTGGTTCTTTGGGAGCTGGCAAGTATTGCTGGCCTCCCTCCTTGGATCTCCCTTAGGCTAAGATGAGTTTTCTTGGCTGGGGGTGATCCTTCACTAAAGCAAGGTTGGTAGGACCCTCTTTTGTCCCTTCCCCCTCTATCTCCGTAATGGCCTAGCCATTACAGTACTGTACGTCATTTTACATCTGTACCTAGGATAGGTTAGGATGTGGAATTGACTCAGTCCCTGCCGGCCGGCAGACGGCTAGGGTCTTCTGCTTTGAGTGCTGCCCGGACCTCCCTTGGTCCCTCATCCATGCCTATCTGTAGAGCCAGACGGCATTGGTCAGGAAGCCTGAATTAGATTCTCCCCTTCCTTATATGCACTCTTTCGGTTTGCCGGGCTTGGAGGTAGTTTACGCTCTTATCCCGGCATCCATTCTGTTTTCTTCTAGTGCTGTACCCGACCCGGCTGCCGGCCTATGAGGCCGGCAGCCGGGCAGTCGTAGTCCTCTGGTTCTTTTGCTGCCGGCCGGCATCGGTTGTTTACCTTTGCCGGCCGGCTAATGTCAGCCCTTGTCTGCCGGTCGCTAGGAGCAGTGGCCGGCAGCCGGGTGCTACCTTGTGTAGCCGACATCGGCTGTTGCCCGCCGGCACAGGGTATTTGAACCAGCGTTCTGCCGCCTTATAGCTGTTAGGTAGTATACTTTAAAGCTAGTTATGGTGTGTGCCGGCCGGCACATAACCTCCTATACTGTACCAGTATTCTTCAGTATAACATATACTGTAAGAGGAAAACTATAGTATAAATTTTGGTACAGCACTGTGTGTTCTAACACTTTTGTGTTGTCTTGCACAGCCCTTTGCTGTTGCCTTACAGATAAGAAAGTGAGTTCTTTCTTGTCTATTATCCAGGATTTTAAAATCATTGCTTAGGTGTGAGCTCCACCTGTTTCCTCTGGAAACTTGGCATTGGTTATTCTAGAAGAGATTAACCATTCGATTTTATTATCTGGAATGCTGCAACAATTGGTTGTGAGGGAAACACAAGAGTGTGTCTTTCCTTTCTGAATTGTTATGCTAAACTGTGCATATCCAGTGATATATAGTTCACTTGATACTCATGGAAATTTTCTTCTCTTTGCAGGAGGTACGTCCGAAGTGCGGAAGTGCTTTCTGCAACGTCCGCAGTAAGAACCTCTGCGGACATGGATTATGTAGGAGGCACGCAGCATGTGCTGTCTCCAAAGGTGAGCTCCGGTATTGGGACCCCCAGGTATGTACCGTGTGCTCTAACCTGATTACTGAAGCTTTTGATTCCCCTAGGACAGCGGAATCAAGGGATATAGCAAGGGGGAAGCTTCGCATCTTGGTAAGGGGCTTCCAGAAGAACACCTCTGGACCTTATCTTCCAAGTGAGAAGATGAGGGCTTACATTTTCCCTAGGGCATCAGCTGATGCAGTGATTCCCCAGCCTCAAGACGAGATCCCCCTAGTTCAGATCCAGGTGGATGCTGAAGTGGCGGTCGCCGTGCAAGACATCCAGTTGGGCGACAGGATGTCAGACGTGTCCGAGCGTCTGGAGGAAGACCTCCTGGCAGGAGGCCAGGATGAAGATCAAGCCCCAGACATCGTAGAGGAAGAAGCCAACGAGGTGTCGGCTGCTCCGGTTCTGATCCCTGAACCTATTCCCTCAACATCGTCCGCTCTCCCAGTAGAGCTGGGACAGGCCCTCTCCTCCATTGTTGGAATAATCCAACAAATGCAGAAGGAGAATATGGAGAAGGCGGCTGCAATGGAACTGCGGATGCAGAAGCTTGCAGCATCACGTGGGCCCCAGAAAAGGCTCAATGTGAAAGACCTTCCCTTGTGCTCAGATGCTAACCCATGGAGATATGCCGAGCACATGCCGATGACGACTGGAAAGATCGTCATGTCGGATAAGCTGGGTTCAGTTCCCCTTGAGGAAGTGGAATTCTGGCCCAGCAAAGGGTCATATCCGGACTGTTATGTCCGGTTGAGGAAGGAACCAGCTTCAAAGGAGGAGACAGAGCCGAGGGAGGTCATAGTGATGGACCATGCTAAGGCTCAAGCTTTGCTTTCATCTTCGATGAAAGAGAGGGGCTTCACAAACTCAAAAGTTACTGCATTGAGTAAGAAGCTCCCTTCCTTTGTTTCCTCTCCTGCTAGAGCCTTCCCCTTTTTGCAGAAAGGGTTTGCGGCTGTATTAAAAGCAGTCGAGGCTGGCAAGCCTTGCCCCTCCCTGGAGGAGTGTAAACCCTTGTCGCTGGCCCTACCCATGGACCACAAGGACTGGAAGGACGTCCATCTTACCTTCTCAGTCGGGAAGTTGGAGGCTGATATTGCCGGACGTCAGTTCGGTGAGAACCTCCCTAAGCTGTCTGACTTTCTTTTGCGGAGAGAGCTCGAGACAAAAGAAAGACTGGCTGCCTCAATGTCTCTTCAGACCACTCTTGAGACGATGGCAAGTGACCCCAAGGTCCATGAAATGTTCATGGTAGTGGCCAAGATTCATCTGGCCACAGTGACGAAGGATCTTTACAGCTTCGTCAGGGCGAGGAGAGCTTGTAGGGAGTTCGTGTTCACCTCGGCTACGGTGAGGCACGAGCCAAGGAAACTAATCTCCTCCAACATTTGGGGCAAAGACCTTTTCCCTAGCGAATTGGTCAAAGAAGTTGTGGATAAGGCCGCCACGGAGAATAGAAATCTTCTCCAAAAGTGGGGCCTGTCTATCAAGAGAAAGTCTTCCCCGGATGAGGGTCCCCAACCGAAGAGGAAGACTAAAAGGCCTAGGCTACCGTCTCGGCCAGCCAAGCCAGTTGAACAGTAACAGCAACAGCAGTTGCCGATGCCTTCAGTGCCCCAGATGGTGGCACAAACCACGACCACTTTCCAGTGGGTACCCCAGGCCGTGTCGACACAGTCCACGGTGTTCTCCCCAACGTTCGAAGGGCAGTCTACTTCCTTTCGAGCAAAGCCTAGAGGAGCAGCCAGAGGCTCGTCTAGGCGCCCCTCAAGGGGAAGGGGATTCAGGGGCGGTCGCGGTCGGGGAGGCAAGACCTCAGGACGGCAGTCCAAGTGAGATGATGCCGGTAGGAGGGAGACTTCAGAATTTTCGGGATCGGTGGACCTTCGATCCCTGGACCCACAGCCTACTCAAGAACGGACTGGGCTGGAGCTGGTACAGCACTCCACCCCCTTGCCCTCGGTTTTTTCCAACACTACACTCCCGTTCTGGAGGAGTACGTTCAAGAACTGTTGGAGAAAAATGTGATCCGAGGGGTGAAGTCCATCAAATTCCAAGGGAGGCTGTTTTGTGTTCCTAAGAAAGACTCGGAAAAGCTCAGAGTCATTCTGGACTTGTCGCCACTCAACAAGTTCATAGTGAATTGCAAATTCAAGATGCTAACACTGCAACACATAAGGACCTTACTGCCCAAGAGGGCATATTCCGTCTCCACAGACTTGTCAGACGCCTATTGGCACGTTCCAATCAACCGTCGACTCTCCCCCTACCTAGGGTTCAAGCTACAACGAAGACTATACGCCTTCAGAGCCATGCCATTCGGGGTAAATATAGCCCCAAGGATTTTCACGAAGCTTGCGAGCGTAGCTCTCAAACAATTACGCCTAAAGAGAATTCAGGTAGTAGCCTACCTGGACGACTGGCTGGTGTGGGCAGCATCCGAGACAGAATGCTTGCAAGCTTCCAGTCAAGTGATCCAGTTCCTAGAGTATCTAGGCTTCAAGATCAACAGAAAAAAGTCTCGACTTTCTCCATCGCAAAAGTTCCAGTGGCTGGGAATCCACTGGGACTTAATGTCACACCGTTTCTCCATCCCGACGAAGAAAAGGAAGGAGATAGCGGGTTCTGTCAAGAGACTTCTAGATTCCGAAAGGATATCAAGACGCGAACAGGAGAGGGTACTGGGTTCTCTCCAGTTTGCTTCGGTGACAGACCCAGTGCTAAGAGCACAGGTAAAGGATGCAACCGGAGTTTGGAGAAGTTATGCATCAAACGCGCGAAGAGATCTGAGAAGACCAGTTCCGCTTCGGCTACGTACTCTTCTCAGGCCTTGGTCCCAAGCCAGACATCTAAAGAAGTCGGTTCTTCTTCAGCCACCTCCCCCGTCGGTGACAATTCACTCAGACGCCTCGAAGGAGGGACGGGGAGGTCACTCTCATCGGAAAAAGTCCAGGGGACTTGGTCCAGGCTATTCAAGACCTTTCACATAAACTTTCTAGAAGCTATGGCAGTGCTCCTTACCTTAAAGAAAGTCTCCCCGCATCACTCGATCCACATAAGGTTGGTGATGGACAGCGAGGTAGTTGTGAGATGTTTGAATCGACAAGGATCGAGGTCACCACCTCTCAACCAGGTGATGTTGGCCGTCTTCCGATTGGCGGAAAAGAAGAAGTTGTACCTGTCGGCAGTTCACCCTCAAGGAGTCCGCAATGTGACAGCGGACGCTCTATCCAGGTTCATACCGATAGAGTCGGAATGGTCCTTAGACGCAGGATCATTCTCCTTCATTCTGAACAAGTCCCAGAACTGCAGATAGACCTCTTTGCGACGAAAGACAACAAGAAGTTGCCCCTGTACGTGTCCCCGTACGAGGACCCCTTAGCGGAAGCAGTGGACGCGATGTCCCTCGACTGGAACAGATGGTCTAGGATTTATCTGTTTCCTCCTCACAACCTTCTGTTGAGGGTCCTCAACAACTGAGATCCTTCAAGGGGGTAGCGGCAATAGTGACCTATAAGTGGTCGAACAGCGTGTGGTTCCCCCTGGCATTGGAACTACGACTGAAGTTTCTACCGCTACCAGATCCAGTTCTGACCCAGCGAGTCCAGAAGTCTTCTGTCTGCGCTTCATTACAGAAAGCCCGGCTCCTGCAGCTCATGAGTTTCTCTCCCTAGCGGTGAGAAAGCGTTCCGGGATTTCGGAAGCCAGCATAGACTTCCTAGAGGAAAATAAGTGCAAATTTATTAGAAGGCAATAAAGTTCTGAAAGCCTACACTAGGCTCAGACCTTCAGCACCTCCAAAGCCCATCTCATGGTCTTTAGACAAAGTTCTTCATTTTGCTTCTCTGTGGAGCAATGAGGAGGGTGCGTTAATGGATTTGACCCAAAAAGTTATTTTCCTATTTCCACTCACGTCCGGGCCCAGGGATAGTGAGATTGTAGCCCTCTCGAGAGAGGAAGGTCGTGTTCAGTTCCCGGATGGGGGAGAACTGAACCCGTTTCCGGATCCTTTGTTTCTCACCAAGAATGAGTTACCCACCAATAGGTGGGGTCCCTGGAGAATCTGCCCTCTGAAAGGAGATGCATCTCTATGTCCAGTAGAATGCCTAAAGGTCTATCTTCATAGAACTTCAGACTCCTAGGGTGGTCAACTATTCAGGGGAGAAACATCAGGCTCAAATTTAACACTGAATCAATTCAGGGCGAAAATCGCATATTTTATTCGCAGAGCGGATCCTGACAGTACACCCGCAGGTCACGATCCGAGGAAAGTTGCTTCATCCTTAAATTTCCTTAATTGTATGGATTTTGAACATCTCCGTTCATACACTGGCTGGAAGTCTTCCAGAGTGTTCTTTTGCCACTATGCGAAGCAAGTGGAGCAACTAAAGAGTTCTGTGGTAGCAGTGGGTTGCGTCGTTAACCCTGCTGTTTAAATTAACTCTGCGAGGAACAGTGGTTTTAATTGGGACAATTAATTCCAGGGTGAGTGTGTAGTTACATTCTGTGCTACAAACTAAGTGAGGGCACTGAGGTGCCCACGTTGACTGTTCCACTTCCAAAGGTGAACCTAGCATAAGTGCAGACATGTGTGCCGAGCGTTTCTAACGCTAATGTAACTGATTAGTAATACAGACTTTTCTGACCTTCATACCTCGGTATGTTAAAAGTGGCACTAATGTTTTTCTTTCAGATAAACAAGTTTCTGTTTACTATCAGACTTATGCTTAAAGTTTTGGTTATCCTCTTCTTATATATATGTATATATATAGAATTGTTGTTAACCTGTCTGTTTATTGTCTATCAATAAACTTGTTCTTGAGAACCTTGCGCCTCCTTCACCTGTGTCAATTTATTGATATAATTGAGCATTCATTCTATGTATATTTATCTGGGATAATTCTAATAGATTGTTCCTGTATGCAAGCTATGTTGCATTGGTTTATGCTTTCCCTTATCGGGAAGACTCCGTCCCAGAACTTGTAAAACCGCCACCGTCCCGGTGGCGGTTTTACAAGTTTCCTCCTATGCGGGTATAAACCTTTGTCCAATACAAGTATTGTGCGGAGAACTGGTCGATATTTCATATTGACGCAGTGGTTCTTTACAAACTATGCTTTACTTAATATAGGGTGAGACCACTATATTAGCTTACCTGGTATTCATACATAGGTATATGTACTCTTCGAGACTTTTCCAGAGTCTAGTAAGACTCTTCCCTGTAGGGGGCAGGAAGCTCTAACATGGTTTATGGTTAGTTGAAAAGATGTATAACGGTAACATCTTAGGTCTCTAGGTCTAGTCGACCGGGAAAAATTACCTCCGGGGAGTACGGCACGTTTTGAGAATCCACAGATACAGTAATGCTCTGGTATACTTCCATCAGGACGACATGGCTTGAGCCCAAAAAACGGATTTTGAGCGAAGCGAAAAATCTATTTTTGGGTGAGATGGCCATGTCGTCCTGATGGACCCGCCCTTCCCTTTCTATGAAAGGGCTGTAGGACCCCTCCCTACATACAGTATCTGTAGCACCTCGTGTACGCTACAAGGAATAAAGATGGCGCCAGGATCGGCGCCAGGCACGCTTACGAAACTGGAGAATAGGGAGCCTTGGGAGCGGCTCCCCCTTTTTCTTTCCCGTTTTCGTTTCTTGCCAATTGACCCCTCAATACGTAATCTCGGTTTGGGGTGCAGATTGCCATGTGGCGTGTCAAGAATACGTCCTCTGATATGTCGCGATATCCCTTTCATTAGGGATATTCGCTCCAGGAGTTAGAATTCTGGGTACCTTAAGGTAAATTTTCTGGGAATATCGCCGTAGTTGTAATATACCCTAGGAAGCTACCCTATAGGAACTTCCATCAGGACGACATGGCAATCTCACCCAAAAATAGATTTTTCGCTTCGCTCAAAATCCGTTTTTACATGAAGATATAACTAATGGCAAATAGTATTAAAATTGGTCAATATGAAGCTTAATAAAGTATAAGACAAGCACATATATACAAAACAAAGGAACCAAGTCCTTAGACATGTCCTTATTGATATCTTGGGTTTGAACAGTTTTCATCACCACGCTGATCAATTCGGATTGGTGATGGAGAGAAACTTTAGTCTGATGGCTCACAGCACACCAACTTAGTACGGGTGGTCCTGACTAGTACAGCTTTGCTGGCAATACACAAATCCTTTTGCCACATTAAGGTATCCCCACTCAGAAAGAATATATATATATATATATATATATATATATATATATATATATATATATATATATATATATATATATATATATATATATATATATGTGTGTGTGTGTGTGTGTGCGTGTGTATGCGTGTGCTTATAATAACATACAAATATATGTATGTATGATTGTAAGTGTGTATATATATATATATATATATATATATATATATATATATATATATATATATATATATATATATATATATATATATATATATATATATATATATATATATATATATATATATATATGTGTGTGTGTGTGTGTGTGTGTGTATCAAACAGTTGAAAGAACAAGTTGACCTGTGTATTTCCTTGTCGTCAGCCCAGAGAAAGGTAGCCCCTAATTGGATACATGTTGAAAATATCAACATCCACATAATGTTGGTTTAGATAAAAGAATAGCATACGTGTGAAAAGAATGTGACATCATTAAAAGGCATGGCCGACCCCTTTATCAGATATTCCATATATGCCGAAATATCAGACCATTATATTCCTCCGTGTTGTTGTTATACTGTAGAATGCCCGTAACAGTTCTTTTGAGTTTGTCATCGCTTAAAATACCCGTTTTCTTTGAACCCGTTTTCTGTGCAGGCAAGCATTTCGAGAACGGAAAATGTAATTGAGGAATATCTAAGGCTAATATGAACTGCGGATTTCAAGCTTGATTATATAAACATACGTGCATGAGCAGTCATGCATTAAAGGATTAATAGCATTTTTTATTCAGTTCGGTGACAACTAGAATAAATCTATTGCAAAATATGAGAAAATATATTGTAAAGTAAAAGTATATTTTCTCCTATTTCACAATAGATTTTAAAGCTTAATTATTTCAAATATATGCATTCGTGCATGTGTGTGTGTGTGTGTGTGGATAAGCATGGGATGGAGAGTTTTTGGTAAACAAAATGATATTATGTAATGTTAAATGCTACTTACTCTAAAACGAAAAGTAATTAATGAGATGGTCCTAACAGGATTAACATTCATCAAAAACTCGGAGCCTTACTTAAGCCTTAGAGCATAAGCTAGTTACAACTTGAAAGAGCTATGAAAAGAATAATGATGGGAGTAACACTAAGAGAGAGAAAAAGAGCAACATGGATACCAGAACAAACCAAAGTAGAAGATATTCTAACAACATGTAAGAAAAAGAAATGAACATAGGCTGGACTTATAATGAGAATGACAGATAATAGATGGACATTAAGAATAACAGAATGGGCCCTTAGAAATTGTAAAAGAAGCAGGGGAAGGTAGAGAAGACGATGGATTGATGAAATAAGAAAGCTTGCGTTGAGATACTACCGCTAGAGTTACGGGGTACTTTGACTGGCCAGACAGTAATATATTGGATCCTTCTCTCTGGTTACGGTTCTTTCCCTTTGCCTACACATACACCGAAAAGTCTGGCCTATTCTTTTCAGATTCTCCCCTATCCTCATACATATGCACAGAGTAGTCTGGCATATTCTTTACAGTTTCTCCTCTGTCCTCATACACCTGACAACACAGACTACCAAACAATTCTTCACCCCTGGG
>NC_090749.1:66715008-66719347 GCF_036898095.1 Palaemon carinicauda
CTTGCACTCTGCAACGCACGTCTTCCTGCGCAACGACACCAGCAAGCCACCACTAACGCCCCCTTACACGGGCCCTTTCCTTGTGATCCGACGCAGTCCGAAAGCATTCCTCCTAAACATTCGGGGCAAAGAAGACTGGGTCTCCATTGATCGACTAAAACCTGCTTATCTTCTGCCAGATGACCTGCCTACAGTTCGCCTCTCTAGATCAGGGCGCCCTATTTAACATGTACAGCATGTCATTTTTAGGGGGGGAGCCATGTACCAACCGTGTGTCACTCCGGGGTCACCAATGTGACGGAGCCGAGAGAGGGTAGTGAACTCAGTTGATTGCATCCTGCCTTTGAGTTCACAACCCTCTTTCGGCTCCGTCACAGTATATATGGAAAGTCTCTATGGCATTGTCCATCTTGATAGGGCAATGTCATTGTCCCTTGCCTCTGCTATTCATGAGCGGCCTTTAAACAATGATTAATGGGAAAATATAGAGGTAAAACAGTGTCTGTTTAGACAAGGATTTGGGTATACATAGATTAAGTGTTTTTTTATGATTTGGTTATATGAAAAATTATGATTAAAAGAAAAAAAATGCATATGGCATACTTTGTCCTAATGATATAATCGAAACAATAAATAGTCAAGTTGGTTATTCAGAATTTATGGCTAAGATGATAGGCTGTTAAGAGTAGTTGAATGGTTTTTTCTGATAGAAGTTGAGCATTTTTGGAATTATGTAAGCAGGATACTAACTGATTTATTTCATCTGATATGGAGTCTGACAATTAATTTCCGTATTCTTTCTTCAGCGGTTTCTTATCAGTCGTCGACTCACGACTAAGATAGAAACGTGGTATAACTTGATCTGAACGTATGTCGAACTTCAATATGAAATTTTCGGAGATTAATTAGGACACGGCATAATTAATCTACGGAAACTTCATGAGATGATATATTGCTGTGAATGGGGTGATGCGAGAGGTCTGATAAAGTAGTGGATGCAGGTGGGAAGTTGTGAAGGGGAAGTGGAATGGTTGATAATTGAAGAGGATAATGTACTTATAAGCGACATTTGAGAAAATCTGCGGAAGCTGGAAAGTTTTATAATGTCTTCAAGAGTAAAGTAGAGAGTAAGTGTGAGCATGAGTAAGGTAAAGAGAGTAGATTAACTCAAGGAGGTGGTATAATGAACGCTATAAACGATGGTAGAATAATGGAAATGGTTGATTCATAAATGTAACCTGGAGAACTAAAATGGAAGATAGGAACACTCGGGCACACTATTCTATCTAATTTCTCTTCTTCTTGGTTTGATACAGTTTATATAGGAAATATTTATTTTAACGTGGTTATTATTCTTAGAATATATTTTATCCTTGTTTTCTTTCCTCACTGGGCTATTTCCCCTGTTGGAGCCCTTGGCATATATATCATCCGGCTACTCCAACTAGGGCTGTAGCTCAGAAAGTAATAGTAGTAATAGTAAGAGTAACAACAACAAAAACTACAACAACAACAACAACAACAATAATAATAATAATAATAATAATAATAATAATAATAATAATAATAATAATAATAATAATAATAATAATAATAGGGAAGGGAGCCAAGTCACCAAAATGAATTGACCTAGAATCCAAAGTGGGAATATATGAAGGGATTGTCGAAGAGACTAAAAAACAGAAGTATGAAATTGGTATGAGATTTAAAGAGAGATGGTTAAAGCCTTTCATATGAACTGATTGTGTAGTATATGATACATAAGACGAACTGATTGAGATAGAAATATAGATATCTGAAGATGCTACAAAAAACTTAACAAGTGAAAGTATTAAAAACAATTTTTGAGCTGGATTGGTCATGGGGAAAGAACGGGAAGTTGCAGGATTCAGTTTCTGATAGGTAGGAATGGCGCAAGGTGTGTAAAGGGTCTAACAAGCTGTAGATGCATGAAGCAACTATATTCGGAAGTTTGTTTTTTGTTTATATCTGATTAGGTTGATAAAGGATATGACGGTGACTTATTATTCATCTTTACACCAATTATATATATATATATATATATATATATATATATATATATATATATATATATATATATATATATATATATATATATATATATACATATATATATATATATATATATATATATATATATATATATATATATATATATATATATATATATATATATATACCTATACATATACGTATATACATATGCATACATACATATAAACATATATATATATATATATAT
This sequence comes from Palaemon carinicauda, assembly GCF_036898095.1. Lineage (NCBI taxonomy): Eukaryota > Metazoa > Arthropoda > Malacostraca > Decapoda > Palaemonidae > Palaemon > Palaemon carinicauda. The sequence goes on from NC_090749.1 coordinate 66,717,272, forward strand.
ATATATATATATATATATATATATATATATATATATATATATATATATATATATATGTATGTATATATATATATATATATATATATATATATATATATATATATATATATATATATATATATATATATATATATATATATATATATATACATATATATATATATATACACTCAAATTTAAATTCCCAGACACTGGAGAATTCAAAGCGTGAAACTTGCATACATCCAACAAACGAACAAGTAACATCTAAAAAGGCCGCCATTATCATCCTCTTTAACTGTGAGGAAAAAACAGACAAGATCAATTACAGAACTCCGATTAAACGATTCCTCTTCAAAAACACACTCCAACTGCTCAAAAGCTAAACGGGGGAGGGGGAGAGGGGGAAGGAAAAAATAAGGATTGGTGAAAAAGAGGGAGGGGGAAGAAGACTTGGTCCGAGATGTAATCTATACTTAAAAGAGATTTGCTCCATTTATAAAAAAAAAACTTTCTGATGTAAAGTGGAGGCTGTTTAATGTTGTTACAGAGAGAGAGAGAGAGAGAGAGAGAGAGAGAGAGAGAGAGAGAGAGACTTTGAATAAAAGCAATTTTCCTTATATGAAAAAAATAATCTAAAGAAGGAAGATTGAACTGATTGGTGGAAGCGGTTGGTAGTTCGTGATTAATCTCCCTTTCTTATTGGTGAAATAGTTGACGGTTATGGAATTTCTTTACTTAATTATATAGTAAGAAATTTAACAAGCTATGATCATTTGTGATAGTCTACTGGAAAAGTCCCTGCCTAGGTAAAGGTAGAAGAGACTTTTTAGCTATGTTAATCAGCTCTTCTTGGACACTCCAAAATCAAACCATTGTTCTCTACTCTTTGGTAGTGCCATAGCCTCTGTACTATGGTCTTCCGCTGTCTTGGGTTAGAATTCTCTTGTTTGAGGGTACACTCGGGCACACTATTCTATCTTATTTCTCTTCCTTTTGTTTTGTTAAAGTTTTCATAGTTTATATAAGTGATATTTATTTTAAAGTTAATCTTCTTAAAATAGTTTATGTTTCCTTGTTTCTTTTCCTCACTAGGCTATATTCCCTATTGGAGCCCATGGGCTTATAGCATCCTGTTTTCCCAACTAAGGCTGTAGCTTAGCAAGTAATAATAATAATAATAATAATAATGATAATAATAATAATTGCTTGATAGTTCCTCGTGGTGTCTGCAACCTTATTATCCTTGTGAGCTAAGGATAAGGGGTTTGGGGTAGCCTATACGTATACCTTCTGAGTCATCAGTTCTATTTTTTGACCACCCAAGGTCCTAGCGTGGGTGTAGAGGAGGCTTGGGCGTTGATCATACGTATATATGGTCAGTCTTTAGGCCATTGTCCTGCTAGGGCATTGTCACTGTCCCTTGCTTCTGCCATTCATGAGTGACCTTTAAAACCTTTAAACTATTGTATCCTCGCATGTGTAGCAGGAACAAAACTCAAGCACGAATGAGTGTGTGGGTCTTTTACTAAAGGTTAAAGGTTAGAGGTTAAAGGTGGCTGGTTTCAGTTCCAGATAATTAGAATATATGCTGACCAGAACGTCAGCCGGACAAGACTAACTCCGCACTGTGGTGACCAACCACAGCAGTGACCTACCCAGTAAACAGCTTAAACTCACGGTCCCGGGCTGGGATCGATCTGCTGACATGTGAATGCTGGGGATACTAAACAGAAGAAAATCATCATCATCATCATCATATCCTACGCCTATTGATGCAAAGGGCCTCGGTTAGATTTTGCCAATCGTCTCTATCTTGAGCTTTTAATTCAATACTCTCCATTCCTTATCTCCTAATCTGCTCTTCATAGTTCTCAGCCATGTAGGGCTGGGTCTTCCAATTCTTCTAGAGCCTTGTGGGGCCCAGCTGAACGTTTGGTGAACTAATCTCTTTTAGGGAGGGCGAAGAAAATATTGCCATTTATTCCGTTGTGAATATTACAACATTGCAAGGCACGGCTACAGTCTCTCTCGCTCTCTCTCTCTCTCTCTCTCTCTCTCTCTCTCATCTCCTCTCCTCTCTCTTCTCTCTCTCTC
>NC_090749.1:66724847-66732347 GCF_036898095.1 Palaemon carinicauda
ATGACTGTTCATGCATGTATTTTTATATAATCAAGCTTGAAATCCGCAGTTCATATTAGCCTTAGATATTCCTCAATTGCATTTTCCGTTCTCGGAACGCTTGCCTCCACAGAAAACGGGTTCATAGAAAACGGGTATTTTAAGCGATGACAAACTCAAAAGAACTGTTACGGGCATTCTACTGTATAACAACAACACTGAGCAATATAATGGTCTGATGTTTCGACATATATGGAATATCTGATAAAGGGGTCTACCATGCCTTATAGTGATGTCACATTCTTTTTCCACGTATGCTATTCTTTTATCTAAACCAATATTATGTGGATGTTGATGTTTTCAACATGTATCCAATTAGAGGCAAACCTTTCTTTGGGCTGACGACAAGGAAATACACAGGTCAACTTGTTCTTTCAACTATTTGATACAGAGACACACACACTTATATACATACACACACACACACACACACACACACCATATATATATATATATATATATATATAGTATATTATATATATATATATATATATATATAACTTACAATCATACATACATATATGTATATGTTCATATAAGTGCACTCACAACACATATAAATTTATATATATATATATATATATATATATATATATATATATATATATATATATATATATATATATATATATATATAAATATATATATATTCTTTCCGAGTGGGGATACCTTAACGTGATGAAAAGGTTTGGGTGTCGCCATGATCAGCAAAGCTGTACTAGCCAGGGTCACCCATACTAGGTTGGTTTGCTGTGAGCGATCAGACACAAGTTTCTCACCATCACCAATCCGAATTGGCCAGCATGGTGATGAAAACTGGTCAAACCGTAGATATCAATAAGGACATGTCTGAGGACTTTGTTCCTCTGTTGTATATATATGTGCTTGTCTAGTATTTCATTAAGCTTCATATTGACCAATTTTAATACTATTTTCCATTAGTTGTAAAAGGTTGTTTTTACAGTGCTGTAGATCTACAGTAACTGTCAACTTTACCATTCGCAAAGCTATTTTATTAAGGGGTACTGTACCCTTAATACAATAACTGTATTCTATTTGTAATTAAAAGGAAATTTTAGCCCTGAAATATATTATAAATAGATCACTCCTCTCTCTCTCTCTTTCTCTCTCTCTCTCTCTCTCTCTCTCTCTCTCTCTCTCTCCTCTCTCTCTCTCTCTCTCTCTCTCGTTAATATTATTAAGGATCATATTAGAAGCGATCGAGTGAAAAAATAGGAAACAATTACTCTCTCTCTCTCTCTCTCTCTCTCTCTCTCTCTCTCTCTCTCTCTCTCTCTCTCTCTCTCTCTCCTCCTCTCTCTCTCTCTCTCTCTCTCTCATGTTTTTAGATACAAAAAGGTGCATCATGTAACATTAGGGACCTCATACAAAACAATTGTCTGAAAAATAATGTAACAATGAAAGTGAAAAAAAAAATGGAACATTCATAATAATGCTTTTAATTTTGTCTAATCAATAATTCTCATAAAAATGAATGAAGGAGATAAAATAAGATTAATGCTAAAGATTACTTCATTTTAAATTTGTAATTAAGAAAAGCGAAGGGTCAAATAGAGCTCGGACATTATTAATCATGCAATATAGAAAATAATTAAAGGATTTTAATAATAGGATACGAGGGAACATTGTGATCTAATTAACTAGTTAATGATTAATTTTGGAAAAAGAAGAAGTTATTATAATAAGAAATGATAAATATCAAGGAGGTTAATCGACTTGGAAAAGTAACTGAGTAAATTGAACAGGGGAAATACTAGTTGTGTAAGAGATGATGATACATTGTTTGAAAGGTTAAGAAGATGAATTGGATGGAACGTGAGAAGGCTAAAGAGCGTCTGAAAGAGAATAAAATAAATGAGAGAAAGTTCTTGAATTTTATGAATATGCAACTTCTATGAAAAGTAATGAGAGACTAGGACATATATATTAATGGGTTAAAACTTATTGAAATTGATGATGAATAAGGGTGAAGATTATAAGGAATGCTAATGATTAGCTGTGATATGTAATTGAATGATTATGATGATGATGATTATTATTATCATAATTATTATTATTACTATTATTATTATTATTATTATAAGGTAAGCTACAACCCTAGTTAGAAAAAATAGGGAGGATTTATCAATATGCCTTCAGGAATATGAAAAATAGGTAGGATTTAATCAATCTGCTTTCAGGAATTAGAAAAATAGGGAGGATTTACTAATCTGCCTTTGAAAATTAGGATCACACACAGAAGCCTCTACAACAGCAAATCGATGTCCCCTAATAAATATATCACCATTTACCTTTTTTCTTAACGTTTTCACTCGCCCTTTTATTCGAATACAACTTTCACTCTACAATTTAGCTTTCTACAGCAACTAATGCAGCCGTTTTCTTATCCACTGCAGGACAAAGGCCTCAAACATGTCCTTATTCATGTCTGGGGTTGTGGCCAGTTTTCAATACGACATTACCTAATTGCTAATTGGTGTCGTGGGGAGACTTTTGTTTGATCACTTACAGGATACCAACCTAGTATGGTTGTCCCTAACAAATATAACTTTACTGATCATGGTGATACACATACCCTTTCACCACGTTAAGGTATCCCCAGTCAGAAAGGGATACATATATCTATCTATCTATCTATCTATCTATCTATCTATCTATATATATATATATATATATATATATATATATATATATATATATATATATATATATATATATGTTTCTATTCCACTGCAGGACAAAGGCCTTGGACATAATCATATTCATGTCTGCGGTTTGGCCAGTGTTTAGTACAACGCTGATCATTGTAGATTGGTGATGGTAGGGGACTTTAGCCTCATTGGTGACGGGAAACCAACCTAGTATTGGTGTCCCTTACTAGTACAGCTTTGCTGATCAAAGCGATACACCCACCCTTTCACCACGTTAAGGTATTCCCACTCAGAAAGGGCTATTCTCATACACCATACACCATACATCAAACATACAAACATACAAACTAACGAAGCAAAGGCAATTAGTAGTAAACACAAGGAGATAGAAAACCCCAGTCATGTAAAATGAAAAATATTAGTTGGCCATGATACTGATGATGATGATGATGATAGGGGAAGATCCTGCAAATGAAATATAGAGGATATATTTCATACTCCTTATGTTTACATGCCCCATCCATCCTGATAATTAAGTTAATTACACCCTACATCCCCTTGTGCAAGCCAAATTAGGAGGACTATTCTATTTAGGAGTTTTCCAGTTTGCTTGCATGTCAGTCTGATACCATCCATTGTTTACGCTGATTAAGTTCAAAATTGCAGTGATATGAACAGGTTGATTATAAGTCTCTCTTTAGAGTTTGTAAATGAAAGATGTATTTTGATGTTAGTTATCTTAAAATATTTTATGTTAATTATTCATTAGTTCTTTAGTAGTTTATTTATTTCCATAGTTCCCTCTCCTCACTGGGCTATTTTTTCCCTGTTGCAGCCTTTGAAGTGTATAGAATCATGCTTTTCCAATTAGGATTATAGGTAAGGTAGTAATAACAATTATGATATTCTCCCATGTATATGATAAAGTTTAAGTGCATATATATATATATATATATATATATATACAATATATTATATATATATATATATATATATATATATATATATATATATATATATGTGTGTGTGTGTGTGTGTGTGTGTGTGTATATGTATATGTATGTATGTATGTTTGTATGTATGTCACGGTGAACGGCATTGACACATACATAACTACTCGGTCTCTCTCTGTCGGGGGGGGGGGGTAGTCATACCCTGGTGGGAAGGCTTACCCAGAGAGTACAATCTGAAACCATAATCTTCCACAAAATGGCCCAAATTGCCTTTTGGTAGTTAAGAAATGGGGTGGAGTGTAAAGGGTTGAATCTGTGTATGTATGTGTGCATATCTAAGTAAATATCTAAACATCTGACAATCCATCTCTCTCTCTCTCTCTCTCTCTCTCTCTCTCTCTCTCTCTCTCATTCCTTTGGCAATGCGTCAGAAGTTTTGGAGGAATAACTCAGGTGCAAGGCCCAAGAGTGACATGTCGAGTAGGCGGATGTGATACGACTTGACGGTCTTGAGAGGGATGAATATTGAGGACCTTCAAAGAGGATTGGGTTTTAATCTATTTATAAATTCGTCTGTCTGTTTGTTTGTTTGTTTGTTTGTTAGAGGGATTCAGTTTTTTATTTTGTTTGTTTTAAGATATTTGTATTTGTTTGTGGGCTATTTATTCGTACATCTTGCATTGGATTAACTTTATTTATTTTGTTTGGTTTGATCTCGTTATTTATATTTGTTTCATGGTCCTTCAGTTGGTTATTTATTCGTATATTTCATGGGATTATTGATGTATTTGATATTATTGGTTTATACTGTTTTAAAGGTAATTTTCAATTATTTATGGAATTAATATGATAACAACAATAATAATAATAATTATAATCTGAATGGGGGATACCTTAAAGGGCTGAAAGACTTTGTGTATCGCCGTGATCACCAAAGCTGTACTAGTCTGGACCACCCATACTAGGTTGGTTTGGTGTGAGCGATCAAACAAAAGTCTCCCCATATCGCCAATTCGCAGTTGGCCAGCATGATGATAAAATGTGGCCAAATCCTAGACATAAGGACATGTCTGAGGCCTTTGTTTAAGTGGTTTAGAATCGGATGCATTTTTTGTTTTTGTTGGTATTGTAGCAATAATAATCATATCCTTAATAATGATGGCTTATTATTATTTTATTATTGTTATCATTATCATCAAAATAACATTAGTCAAACTATTAACAGTATTACTGTTGCTTTGGCTGGTGTAATCTAATTATTTCTTATTATTATTAATATTCTCTAAGCTACAACCCTAGCGCTCCAACAGAGAGAATAGACCAGTAAGGAAAGGAAATAGGAAAAACTACAAGAAATTTAAGAAAAATAATAAAAAGAAAATAAATCGTTCATATATAAACTATAAAAACTTGAAAATAACATAAGAATAAAAACTTAACAATAAAAACTTCAAAATAACAAGAGGAAGAGAAACAAGATAGAATAGTGTGCCCGAGTGTACCCTGAAGCAAGAGATCTCTAACCCAAGACATTGGAGAGTCATGGTATACAGAGGGTATGGCACTACCCAAGCCTGGAGGTCAATGGTTTGATTTTGGAGTGTCCCTCTCCTAGAAGAGCTGCTTACCATAGCTAAAGAGTCTCTTCTACCCTTACCAAGAGGAAAGTAGCCCCTGAACAATTACATTGCCGTAGTTAACCCCTTGAGAGAAATAGAATTGTTTGATAATTTCAGTGGTGTCAAGTGTATGAGGAAACAGGAGAAATGTAAAAAAATAGGCCAGACTATTCTGTGTATGTGTAAGCAAAGAAAAAATGAGCCGTAACCAGAGAGAGAAATCCAATGTAGTACTGTCTGGCCAGTCAAAGGACCCAATAACTCTAGCTTTAGTATCTCAATAGGTGGCTAGTGCCTTGTTTTGTTTACTATGTAATTTATTTAGAATCTGAAATTGATATGAATTTTAATGTTAATTTCAGATTTTTCATTGAAAATTAATTTTTATCAATTACCACCTATTGAATCTTCTTCTTCTTCTTCTTCTTCTTCTTCTTCTTCTTCATATCACTATCATGAATCTTTTTCTTTCTTCTTCCTCTTCTTCTTCTTCTTCATATCACCATCATGAATCTTTTTCTTTTTTCTTCCTCTTCTTCTTCTTCTTCATATCACCATCATGAATCTTTTTCTTTTTTCTTCCTCTTCTTCTTCTTCTTCATATCACCATCATGAATCTTTTTCTTTCTTCTTCCTCTTCTTCTTCTTCTTCATATCACCATCATGAATCTTTTTCTTTCTTCTTCCTCTTCTTCTTCTTCTTCATATCACCATCATGAATCTTTTTCTTTTTTCTTCCTCTTCTTCTTCTTCTTCATATCACCATCATGAATCTTTTTCTTTTTTCTTCCTCTTCTTCTTCTTCTTCATATCACCATCATGAATCTTTTTCTTTCTTCTTCCTCTTCTTCTTCTTCTTCATATCACCATCATGAATCTTTTTCTTTTTTCTTCCTCTTCTTCTTCTTCTTCATATCACCATCATGAATCTTTTTCTTTTTTCTTCCTCTTCTTCTTCTTCTTCATATCACCATCATGAATCTTTTTCTTTTTTCTTCCTCTTCTTCTTCTTCTTCATATCACCATCATGAATCTTTTTCTTTCTTCTTCCTCTTCTTCTTCTTCTTCATATCACCATCATGAATCTTTTTCTTTCTTCTTCTTCTTCTTCTTCTTCTTCTTCATGAATCTTTTTTTCTCTTCTTCCTCTTCTTCTTCTACTTCATATCACCATCATGAATCTTCTTCTTCTTCTTTTTCTTCTTCTTCTTCTTCTTCATATCACCATCATGAATCTTTTTCTTTCTTCTTCTTCTTCTTCTTCTTTCTTCTTCTTCTTCTTCTTCTTCTTCATATCACTATCATGAATCTTTTTATTTTTTCTTCTTCTTCTTCTTCTTCTTCATATCACCATCATGAATCTTTTTCTTTTTTCTTCCTCTTCTTCTTCTTCTTCATATCACCATCATGAATCTTTTTCTTTTTTCTTCCTCTTCTTCTTCTTCTTCATATCACCATCATGAATCTTTTTCTTTTTTCTTCCTCTTCTTCTTCTTCTTCATATCACCATCATGAATCTTTTTCTTTTTTCTTCCTCTTCTTCTTCTTCTTCATATCACCATCATGAATCTTTTTCTTTTTTCTTCCTCTTCTTCTTCTTCTTCATATCACCATCATGAATCTTTTTCTTTCTTCTTCCTCTTCTTCTTCTTCTTCATATCACCATCATGAATCTTTTTCTTTCTTCTTCTTCTTCTTCTTCTTCTTCTTCTTCTTCTTCTTCTTCTTCTTCTTCTTCTTCTTCTTCTTCTTCATGAATCTTTTTTTTTCTTCTTCCTCTTCTTCTTCTACTTCATATCACCATCATGAATCTTCTTCTTCTTCTTTTTCTTCTTCTTCTTCTTCTTCATATTGCCGTCAGTTTATGTAATAATTTGCTGTTTTAATATAGGCTGTTATACAACTGTTATTAATTTTCTTCACAATTTTTGTCTTAACTTATTTAATTATTTAGTTACTAGTAAAGATAATCACCAAGTCTGATTAATCCCAGTAATAACCAACTACAGTAAAACGAAGGTTTATTATTACAGTAATTATGATTAATTCAGTTTCTCTAATGTAATGTAGTAAATCTGAAATGTAATTCCTGCATCTTTTGTCATCACCATTTTTATCATTATCATTATCATTATCCTCTGTATCTTCACCAACGCTCATTATCCGCATTATTGGCCAATCCGCCTCTGCCTTTCTCTTGCCACCCGTGATACAATG
>NC_090749.1:66737347-66742347 GCF_036898095.1 Palaemon carinicauda
CTTTTTGTGTCAAATCCTTTAACGCACATTCTTCATTGCTCAACAGAGAAGCGAAATGAAGAACTTGTCTAAAGACCATGAAATGGGCTTTGGAGGTGCTGAAGGTCTGAGCCTAGCACAGGCTTTCGGGACTTTATTAAAGATCTCGTTACCTAGGTCGACCTGGAAGGCATATAGAATGGGTCTTGTCAAAGCAGACTTACACGCTGAAATCGTGTTCGCTGCCAACCCTTGACCATGGAGGTGGGGAAAAAAGATAAGCAGAAGTCTGTCAAGATCTCCTGCGGAATCTTCGCCTTGACAAAAGGCCACCCATTTTCTCCAAGATGACTCATATTGCCTTCTAGTAGATTTGCATTTATATTCCTCAAGGAAGTCTATACTGGCTTTCGAAATCCCGAAACGCTTTCTCACCGCTAGGGAGAGAAAATCATGAACTGCAGGGTCCGGGTTTTCTGTAATGAAGCGCAGACAGTTGACTTCTGGACTCGCTGGGTCAGAACTGGATCTGGTAGTGGTACAAACTTCAGCTACAGTTCCAATGCCAGGAGGAACCACACGCTGTTCGGCTACTTGTGGGCCACTATTGCCGCTACCCTTTGAAGGATCTCAGTTTGTTGAGGACCCTCAACAGAAGGTTGTGAGGAGGGAACAGATAAATCTTGGACCATCTGTTCCAGTCGAGGGACATCGCGTCCACTGCTTCCGCTAAGGGGTCCTCGTACGGGGCACGTACAGGGGCAACTTCTTGTTGTCTTTCGTCGCAAAGAGGTCTATCTGCAGTTCTGGGACTGATTCAGAATGAAGGAGAATGATCCTGCGTCTAAGGACCATTCCGACTCTATCGGTGTGAACCTGGATAGAGCGTCCGCTGTCACATTGCGGACTCCTTGAAGGTGAACTGCCGACAGGTACCACTTCTTCTTTTCCGCCAATCGGAAGACGGCCAACATCACCTGGTTGAGAGGTGGTGACCTCGATCCTTGTCGATTCAAGTATCTTACAACTACCTCGCTGTCTATTACCACTTTCTGTGGAACGAATGACGCGGGGAGACTTTCTTTAAGGTAAGGAGCACTGCCCTAGCTTCTAGAAAGTTTTATGAGAAAGGTCTTGAATAGCCTGGACCAAGTCCCCTGGACTTTTTTCCGATGAGAGTGACCTCCCCATCCCTCCTTTGAGGCGTCTGAGTGAATCGTCACCGACGGGGGAGGTGGCTGAAGAAGAACCTGACTTCTTTAGATGTCTGGCTTGGGACCAAGGCCTGAGAAGAGTACTTAGCCGAAGCGGCTGGTCTTCTCAGATCTCTTCACGCGTTTGATGCATAACTTCTCCAAACTCCGATTGCATCCTTTAGCTGTGCTCTTAGCACTGGGTCTGTCACCGAAGCAAACTGGAGAGAGCGCAGTACTCTCTCCTGCTCGTGTCTTGATATCCTTTCGGAATCTTGAAGTCTCTTGACAGAACCCGCTATCTCCTTCCTTTTCTTCGCTGGGGTGGAGAAACGGTGTGACAAAAGGTCCCAGTGGATCTTAGCCACTGGAACTTTTGAGATGGAGAAAGTCGAGACTTTTTCTGTTGATCTTGAAGCCTAGGTACTCTAGGAACTGGATCACTGACTGGAAGCTTGCAAGCATTCTGTCTCGGATGCTGCCCACACCAACCAGTCGTCCAGGTAGGCTACTGCCTGAATTCCCTTTAGGCGAAATTGTTTGAGAGCTACGCTCGCAAGCTTCGTAAAAATCCTTGGGGCTATGTTTAGCCCGAATGGCATGGCTCCGAAGGCGTGTAGTCTTCGCTGTAGCCTGAACCCTAGGTAGGGGGAGAGTCGATGGCTAATTGGAATGTGCCAGTAGGCATCTGACAAGTCTATAGAGACGGAATATGCCCTCTTGGGCAGTAAGGTCCTTATGTGTTGCAGTGTTAGCATTTTGAATTTGCAATTCACTATGAACTTGTTAAGTGGCGACAAGTCCAGAATGACTCTGAGCTTTTCCGAGTCTTTCTTGGGAACACAAAACAGCCTCCCTTAGAAATTGATGGGCTTCACCCTTTTTCTCCAACCGTTCTTGAACGTACTCCTCCATAACGGGGGTGGAGTGTTGGAAAAAACCGAAGGTACGGGGGTGGAGTGCTGTACCAGCTCCCGCCCAATCCATTCTTGAGTAGGCTGTGGGCCCAGGGATCGAAGGTCCACCGATCCCGAAATTTCAGAAGTCTCCCTCCTACCGGTATCACCTCACTTGGACTGCCGTCCTGAGGTCTTGCCTTCCTGACCACGACCACCCCTGAATCCCCTTCCCCTTGAGGGGCGTCTAGACGAGCCTCTGGCTGCTCCTCTAGGCTTTGCTCGGAAGGAAGTAGACTGCCCTTCGAACGCTGGGGTGAATGCCGTGGACTGTGTCGACACGGCCTGGGGTACCCACTGAAAGGTGGTCGGGGTTTGTGCCACGATCTGGGGCACTGGGGGCAATGGCAATTGCAGTTGCTGTTGCTGTCTAAGAGGCTTGGCTGGCCGAGACGGTAGCCTAGTCCTCATAGTCTTCCTCTTTGGTTGAGGACCCTCATCCGGGGAAGACTTTCTTTTGATAGCCAGGTCCCACTTCTGGAGAAGGTTTCTATTCTCCAAGGTGGCTTTATCAAAAACTTCTTTGACCAAGTCGGTAGGGAAAAAGGTCTTTTCCCCAAATGTTGGAGGAGATTAGTTTCTTTAGCTCGTGCCTCACTGTAGCCGAGGTAAACACGAACTCCCTACAAGCTCTCCTTGCCTTGACGAAGCCATAAAGGTCCTTCGTCACTGTGGCCAGATGAGGCTTGGCCACTACCATGAACATTTCATGGACCTTGGGGTCACTTGCCATCGTCTCGAGAGTAGTCTGAAGAGACATTGAGGCAGTCAGTCTTTCTTTTGTATCGAGCTCACTTCGCAAAAGAAAGTCAGACAGCTTAGGGGGGTCCTTGCCGAACTGACGTCCGGCAATATCAGCCTCCAACTTTCCACTTAGAACGTAAGATGGACGTCCTTCCAATCTTTGTGGTCCATAGGCAGGGCCAGCGACAAGGGTTTACACTCCTCTAGGGAGGGGCAAGACTTGCCGGCCTCGATTGCTTTTAGTACAGCCAGAAACCCTTTCTGTAAAAAGGGGGAAGGCTCTAGTAGGCGAGGACACAAAGGAAGGGAGCTTCCTATTCAATGCAGCTACCTTTGAGTTAGAGAAGCCCCTCTCTTTCATCGAAGATGAAAGTAGAGCTTGAGCCTTAGCATGGTCATCACTATGACCTCCTTCGGCTCTGCCTCCTCCTTTGAAGCTGGTTCCTTCCTCAGCCGGACATAACAGTCCGGATATGGTGCCTTGCTGGGCCAGAATTCCACCCTCCAGGGGAACTGAGCCCAGCATATCCGAGATGACGATCTTTCCAGTCGTCATCGACATGTGCTCAGCATACCTCCATGGGTTAGCATCCGAGCACAAAGAAAGGTCTTTCACATTGAGTTTTTCTGGGGCCCATGTGATTCTGCAAGGCACTGCATTCGCAGTTCCTTTGCAGCCGCCTTCTCCTGATTCTCCTTCTGCATTTGTTGGATCATTCCAACAATAGAAGAGAAGGCCTGTCCCAGCTCTACTGGGAGACCGGCCGATGTAGAGGGACTTGAACTTCATCCTGGGCTTCTGCAAGGAGGTCTTCCTCCTGACACCCGTCCACATCAGATATCCTGTCATTTAGCTGGATGTCTTGCATCGCGACCGCGACTTCAGCATCCACCTGGATCTGAACTTAGGGGATCTCCTCTTGAGGCTGGGGAATCACTGCCTCAGCTGATGCCTTAGGGAAAAGATACGCCCTCATCTTCTCACTTGGAAGATAAGGGCCAGAAGTGTACTTTTGGAAGCCCCTTACCCAGGTACGAAGCTTCTTCCTAGCTATTTAAATGTCTCATTAATCAGGTTAGTGCACACAGTACATACCTGAGGGTCCCAATACCGGAGATCATCCTTGGAGACAGCGTATGCTGCGTGTCTCCTACAAAACTCATGTCCGCAGAGGTTCTTGCTGCTGACATTGCAGAAAGCACTTCCCCACTTCGGAGTGTCCTTCTGTAAAGAGAAGAAATTTCCATGAGTATCAAGTGAACTATGTATCACTGGATATGCATAGTATAGCATAACAATTCATAAATGAAAGACACACACTTGTGTTTCCCTCACAACCCATTGTTGCAGCCTTCCAGATAATAAAATCAAAAAATGGTTTATCTCTACTAGAGTAACCAATGCAAGGTTTCCATAGGAAACAGGTGGAGCTCACACCTAGGTAATGATTTTAAAAATCCTGGATAATAGACGGGGAAGAACTCTGCTTCCTGTCTGAGGGCAACAGCAAAGGGCTGTGTAAGAAAACACAATAGTGTTAGAAGATACAGTGCTGTACCTAAACTTTTACTATAGTTTTCTTCTTACTGTATATGCTATACAGAAGAATACTAGTACAGTATAGGAGGATGTGTGCCGGCCTGCCTTTGCCGGCCGGCACACACCACAATTAGCTTTAAAGTATACTACTTAACAGCTATAGGGCGGCAGCCCTCTGGTTCAAATGCCTGTGCCGGCGGCAGCAGCTGCCGGCCAGCAACAGCCAGTGTTGGCCGGCAATGATTGCCGGCCAGCAACTACACAAGGTAGTACCCAGCTGCCGGCCACACTCTTGGTGACCGGCAGACAAGGACTGACATAAGCCGGCCGGCAAAGGTACAAGACCGATGCCAGCCGGCAGCAAAAGAACCAGAAGACTACCCCTGCCCGGCTGCCGGCCTCATAGGCCGGCAGCCGGCCTCATAGGCCGGCTGCCGGGACAGGTACAGCACTAGAAGAAAATAGAATGGATGCCGGGATAAGAGTGTACACAACCCCCCCAGCCCGGCAACCGAAAGAGTGCATATAAGGAAGGGGAGAAACTTAATTCAGGCTTCCTTGACCAATGCCGTCCGGCTCTGCCGGCAG
>NC_090749.1:66747347-66749847 GCF_036898095.1 Palaemon carinicauda
CACGTTTGTATAGTTTCCATTCCCATTTCTCCTTTATTTTCCCTTTATTTCATTTTGTTTTTTATTCGCCATTTTCAAATGCCTGTTTCATTTTTTTCTTAATTTCCAGTTTTCTTTTCTCCCCTATCGTTTTCATATTCACCTTTCATTCGTTATCTGTTATTTTTCTTATATATTTTTCATTTGCCATTTTGCCTACTTATTTTCAAGGGCCATTTTTATTAATTTCCTAATTTTCTTTCCTCACTTATTGTTTTCATCCTCACATTCTCTTCATTATCTGTTATTTTTTTTTATGTTTTTCATTTGCCATCCTGTCTACTTATTTTACAAATTCCTATTTTATTTTGTTCTTAATTTTAAGTTTTCTTTCCTAAAGTTTGCAATATTTGTATTTTCACCTTTCTTTTATTATATTTTATTAATCTTTCCTTTATTATATTTTATTACTGTTTGTTTTTCCTTTGTCACTTTGCTTACTTATTTCTTAATGCCTTTCCAGATTCACTTACTATTTTCTTTTCATTTGTCTAAAAATTATATTTCGAAACTATTCATCTTTTCTTTCTAATTTATTTGTCTTCCTTTTTCCAATCCAATTTATTCTTTTTATTATCAGGGTACTTTTTTTTAGTTTTTTTATTCTACGATTTTTTTTTCTATTGATATTATTAATCCGATCCGTGCTTTTAAGTTTGCCAATATTATTTCACTATTCAATATTCACTTTTTATTGTCTCAGTTTATCTAGAGTTTATTGTTTTCAAGAGATTCATTCTTTTCTATATATTGATTTTTTTTTTCATAGAATTTGGTTGTATATTTTCAATCTAATCTCATTTTGGTATATAATTTTTACCATTTTTATCTAGTTTTTTTTTTCCTATTTTGGGCTTCTCTTTAACTTTTAAGTTTATTTCACATTTATTTGTTTATTCCCTTCTAGTTTTATCTGTTTCTGTTTTTTCTTTCAACAATAATTTATGCTATTTTTCCTGCTCGTTCGTCTTTATATATCCTTCTATTTCCAACTTGTTTTTTTTCTAAACTTCATCTTTTTTCAAAAGATTTATTTTCTAATCTTCTTCTTCTTCTTCTTCTTCTTCTTCCTCTTCCTCTTCCTCTTCTTCTTCTTCTTCTTCTTCTTCTTCTTCTTCTTCTTCTTCTTCTTCTTCTTCTTCTTCTTCTTCTTCTTCTTCTTCTTCTTCTCCATCATCTGATTTTTTCTAAACTTCTATATCTTTTATTTATTTTTCTAAACTGCTCTATTTTCTTCATTTTTTTCTGAACCTTTTTCTTCTTCAATTCGAAACATCATCATCATCATCATCATCTGTTTTTTTTTCTAAACTTTTATCTTTATCTATGTGAACTTCTCCATCTTGTTTTTTTCGAAAGTACATCTTCTTCTTCTTCTTCTTCTTCTTCTTCTTCTTCTTCTTCTTCTTCTTCTTCTTCTTCTTCTTCTTCTTCTGAATTTTTATCCAAAAATTCTCCATCTTTTTCGTCCTATGGTAATATTTCCAAATTTCTTTTTTCTTCTTTCTCTGATTTTTTAAAACTTCCCCATATCCATCTTTTGTTCTATTCTTTTCCATCTTTTGATTTTTTTTTTCTAAACTTCACTTTCTGCTTCAAAATTTTCCTAAACTTCAACGCCATCTTCGTTATCCTAATTTTTTCTGAACTAATCCATCATCTTCTGATTTTTCCAAAACTACTACTTCTCAAACTACGCTATCTTCGTCTTATTCTAATTTTTCCTAAACCCCTCCATCTTCTTCTTATCCTCCTCCTCCCCCCCCCCCCACCCCCACCCCCACCTAAGCTGATGGATGGAGTTTGGAAGTCCCTCCACTCTGTGGTAAAGAGACGTGGCTCCTGGAAATAGCTTTTTACCATCAAACTCTACCTTTTCCTGTTCATCAATCTTGATTGCCGTCACTTTAGACCCTGTAAAATGAAGGTTATTTCTTCAGCTCCTCCGGTGCTCAGTCAGGAATCAGGACTCAAGACCGAGGGCGACCCACGCTGGTGTCAATGGTACCACTGTTATAAACACAGGTTGTTTGAAGGTGTAAAGGCCGATCATGAATGGCTGAGGCAAGGGACAGTGACATTGCCCCAGCAAGCAGGACCATATATTATTATTATTATTATTTGCTAAGCTACAACCCAAGCACCCCTCTCCACTCAAGCTAGGACCAATGCCCTGGAGACTGACCATATGCACATATGATCAGCGCCCAAGCCCCCTCTCCACCCAAGCTAGGACCAAGGAGGGCCAGGCAATGGCTGCTGATGACTCGGTAGATAGACCTTTAAGGAAAAGAAGACGATGGATTGACGAACTAAGAGTGGTTGCGGGATGGGCACAGTAAGACAATAAACAGACGCAAAGTGGAAGGTCTGAGGCTTTTGTTCTGCTGTGGACTATTAACGGCTGGTGATGATGATATCCCTTTCTGAGTTGGTGAAAGGGTTTGAGTATTGTCATGAT
>NC_090749.1:66757347-66774847 GCF_036898095.1 Palaemon carinicauda
GTACCATGGTCTTCCACTGCCTTGGGTTAGAGTTTTTTTGCTTGAGGGTATACTCAGGCACCCTACTCTGTCTGCTTTCATATTTAATTTCCTCACTGGGCTATTTTTCCTGTTGGAGCCATTGGGCTTAAAGCATCCTTTTTTACCTACTATGGTTCTATCTTAGCTAGTAATAATAATATTACCAATAGTGGTAGTTGGGAAAAGTCACAATACACACAAAAATAATGAAAAAAATAGTGGGTACTCTTTTAAGTTGATTGTTGGATATTATGAATTAAATTTCTTTATTTTATACCCTTCATTCTTAGATTATTCTTCGAACATTAATTTGGTCATTATTCCAAAGTTTCTGTTTATCTCTTTACCTCTTGGGCAGATTCTACAGATCTACTAAAACTAATTATATCCTTTATCTCTTTATTAAACTTATACTAACATGGGACCTTAGTGGTCTATTTTAAGGCCAGGGACCATGTTAGCTTAAGCCAACCACCAACCTTTTTATTAACCTTGACGTCATTCAAAATGTTTATTACTTTAAGTGTATTTATCTTCCCCTGGACTGTCACAATATTTGGTTTTATTGCACCAAATCTAACAACTAAAACATTTAACTGTTGTTAAGGATATCTTCGCTCTGTGGTGCAAATATTTGCACTATATTTCATGTTTTAAATTTTATATTGTAGTTTGTATTCTCAAAGATGTTGCATGCTTGTTACAATTTTTAGAATGACCTTGTTAAAGAGTTCCTAACTACTGTTTTCAAGTTAATTTATATATATTATAAATGTTTCTCATGTTTATTTAATTTATTTCCTAATTTCTTTTCTTCAATAGGTTATTTTCCATTTTAGAGGCCTTGGGATTGTATCTCCATTCCCAACTAGGTTTCTAGCTTAGATAATAGTGATAATTATAATGATAATAATTACTGCTATATATATATATGTATATATATATATATATATATATATATATATATATATATATATATATATATATATATATATATATATGTATATAATATATATATATATATATATATATATATATATATATATATATATATATATATATATATATATATATACATATATATGTATACAATATATATATATATATATATATATATATATATATATATATATATATATATATATATATATATAAAATACAGTTTTTGTATACACATTTTTATTCAATTTATATTCAGAAAAATGTGTGGTGGGGACTAATGGTGAAATAATGCAAATGAAATACTCTTATTGGTTTTAAGATTTCCATTTAAGTAGTTTCTCTCTCTCTCTCTCTCTCTCTCTCTCTCTCTCTCTCTCTCTCTCTCTCTCATATATATATATATATATATATGGGATACGACCCTTTCGTCTAAAGCACTTTCGTCTAAAGCACTTTCGTCTGTAGCATTTTCGTCTAAAGGCACTTTAGTCTAAAAGCACTTTGGTCTAAAAGCACTTTGGTCTAAAAGCATTTTAGTCTAAAAACAGTTTAGTCTAAAAGCACTTTCGTCTAAAAGAGATTTGGTCTAAAAGTATATTCGGCTAAATAATTTTTTTTGGGGAATTTTCTTTTACCTAATGACTAATTTGGCATAAAGGAATTTCGGGTAATAACCATTCTTCCTCGTTAAGTTTTTTTTTGGTTTAAATACTTTCTTGGTTATTTAGTTTCAGCTCGAACCCCCAAAATGAAAACTACTATAAACTTCGTTAAAACCACGCGAGGAAAAGATAAACTATGTTACAATGGTTATTATTACACGAGGAATAACGGAACCAAAACAGTCAGGTTCCTGAATGTTCCCAGCCGCTGCTTCCTACCACTGTTTCTATGACTCGAAATGTTCGGAAATTTAGAAGTAAACAATTTCCCAAGCTTCCGACATCATTAGCCGATGTAGATGTGCAAGGTAGGTTTAGAATAACATTGGGAGAAGAAAACTGGTTGCTACATGATAATGGATCAGACGATGAGGATAGAGTTTTGATCTTTGCGGCCCATCATCATTGCAAAAGTTGGGATCCTCAAAGCACTGGTTTGCTGAGGGCACTTTTGAAACGTGTCCAAACATCTTTTATCAAATATACACAATTCATGCCGAAATCCACGGGGAAATACATCCACTTCTTTTTGCTTTACTACCAGGGAAATCGGAAGAAATTTATGTTAAGATGTTGTATGCACTTTTAGAAAATGCTCTGGACTTTCTGCCTTTTGATGATATACCAAGAGGAATGCAATGTTTAAAACAAGAAGTACCAGAAAATGCATTGCCGTTTATTGAATCCATAGACAATACTTTTGTAAACGGGATGCAAAGACGAAATGGAAGACGGTCCAAGCCATTATTTTCAGTACATGAATGGAATGTTTATGAACTTACACTCGCAGGTAACGCTCGTACGATAAATTCAGTTGAAGCATGGCATGGACGATTTGGTGTATTAGTTCGATCTCATTCAAATCTATATAATGTTCTGGATGCTCTAAGAAGAGAAGAACAAATCATCAAAACAAGAATTTCTTAACTTACCGTAGGAGCAAACAACCCCCCCCCCAAAAAAAAAAAATACCAAAGTAGCAAGAAGAGAGCAAAGAATTTACAATGTTGTTGCAGATTACCAGAATCGTTTATTGGAGGATCACCTCAGAAGCATTACACATAATTTGAGTTCTTTTTAAATACTGTCTCTTATTTACGTTTTTATAAATTTTTACTTGTTTTTATTTCGCAACTTTTCGTATTGCATTATAAGTATTTTTAATTAGTTTTCTTATAATAGTAAAAATTTTATCTTTAACCAATTTTTTGTATTGCATTATTAGTATTATTAATGACTTTTCTTGTAATAGTTAAGATTTTATCTTTAATCATATGAATTTATATCTTAATAAAATATTTTTATTACTTTTGACTTGTTATCATTTTACCTTTCTATGCATTTTATGTATTTTAGACGAAAGTGCTTTTAGACCAAAGCGCTTTTAGACCAAAGTGCTTTTAGACCAAAGTGCCTTTAGACCAAAGAGCTTTTAGACCAAAGTGCCTTTAGACCAAAATCCTTTTAGACAAAAGTGCTTTAGACGAAAGGGCTTTAGACAAAAGTGCTTTAGACGAAAAGTCCTAGACCCATATATATATATATATATATATATATATATATATATATATATGTCGATGTCTCGTAGGATTTTTATACAGGAGAGGGGGTTCCAGCCCCCTCGTCCCGTCCCTTTTAGTCGCCTCTTACGACACGCAGGGATAACGTTGGTGCTATTCTAATTTTTATATGCCCCCGCAGCCACAGGGGGCGAGAAATATTTAGCAAAAGGCAAGGAGGTGTATGTTGCGTTTATGGATCTGGAGAAAGCATATGATACAGTTGATAGGGAAGCAATGTGGAATGGGATGAGGTTATATGGAGTTGGTGGAAGGTTGTTGCAAGCAGTGAAAAGTTTCTACAAAGTTAGTAAAGCATGTGTTAGAATAGGAAATGAAGTGAGTGCTTGGTTTCCGGTGAGAGTGGGGCTGAGACAGGGATGTGTGATGTCGCCGTGGTTGTTTAACTTGTATGTTGATGGAGTGGTGAGAGAGGTGAATGCTCGAGTGCTTGAACAAGGATTAAAACTGGTAGGCGAGAATGACCATGAATGGGAGGTAAATCAGTTGTTGTTTGCGGATGATACTGTACTGGTAGCAGACACAGAAGAGAAGCTTGACCGACTAGTGACAGAATTTGAAAGGGTATGTGAGAGAAGGAAGTTGAGAGTTAATGTGGGTAAGAGCAAGGTTATGAGATGTACGAGAAAGGAAGGTGGTGCAAGGTTGAATGTCATGTTGAATGGAGAGATACTTGAGGAGGTGGATCAGTTTAAGTACTTGGGGTCTGTTGTTGCAGCAAATGGTGGAGTGGAAGCAGATGTACGTCAGAGAGTGAATGAAGGTTGCAAAGTGTTGGGGGCAGTTAAGGGAGTAGTAAGAAATAGAGGGTTGGGCATGAATGT
Source organism: Palaemon carinicauda (assembly GCF_036898095.1). Taxonomy (NCBI): domain Eukaryota; kingdom Metazoa; phylum Arthropoda; class Malacostraca; order Decapoda; family Palaemonidae; genus Palaemon; species Palaemon carinicauda. The sequence goes on from NC_090749.1 coordinate 66,761,377, forward strand.
AAAGAGAGTTCTATATGAGAAAGTGATTGTACCAACTGTGATGTATGGATCGGAGTTGTGGGGCATGAAAGTGATGGAGAGACAGAAATTGAATGTGTTTGAGATGGAGTGTCTAAGGAGTATGGCTGGTGTATCTCGAGTAGATAGGGTTAGGAATGAAGTGGTGAGGGAGAGAACGGGTGTAAGGAATGAGTTAGCGGCTAGAGTGGATATGAATGTGTTGAGGTGGTTTGGCCATGTTGAGAGAATGGAAAATGGTTGTCTGCTAGAGAAGGTGATGAATGCATGAGTTGATGGGAGAAGTACAAGAGGAAGGCCAAGGTTTGGGTTGATGGATGGTGTGAAGAAAGCTCTGGGTGATAGGAGGATAGATGTGAGAGAGGCAAGAGAGCATGCTAGAAATAAGAATGAATGGCGAGCGATTGTGACGCAGTTCCGGTAGGCCCTGCTGCTTCCTCCTGTGCCTTAGATGACCGCGGAGGTAGCAGAAGTAGGGGATTCAGCATTATGAAGCTTCATCTGTGGTGGATAATGTGGGAGGTTGGTCTGTGGCACCCTAGCAGTACCAGCTGAACTCGGTTGAATCCCTCGTTAGGCTGAAGGAACGTAGAGAGTAGAGGTCCCCCTTTTTTTTTTGTTTCATTGTTGATGTCGGCTACCCCCCAAAATTGGGGGAAGTGCCTTTGGTATATGTATATATATATATATATATATATATATATATATATATATATATATATATATATATATATATATATATATATATATATATATGTATATATATATATATATATATATATATATATATATATATATATATATATATATATATACATATACATATATATTTCTTACATATATATTTCTCAGTTGGGATATGTTAACGTGGTGAAGGGTTTTTTGTTGTACTTGTCAGGGCCACCCATTCTAAGTTGACTTGCCGTGAAACATCTTATTAAAGTTTCCCACCATCACCAATCCACACAAGCCAGGGGGATGATGAAAACTGGGTAAACACCAGACTTATCAAAAGAATAAATTGATTGATAATCAGTCACGCTTTCTGTATTATTTATATGTTGATATATAATATATAATATATAATATTAAATAATTTCATATTGAAGTGAAACGATATGATATACTAGTGTATCCGACCCGTCAAAGAGGACAGCTAAGTCGATATGCACACCTGTACAACGAGATTCAATCCTTCCCTCCCCCTCCCCCTTTCCTAACTACAACACAAGAGTTTCGGTAATTTGAGGGAGATCGTGGTTTCCGAGTGTACCTCTCAGGGTAGTCCCTCTTACCAGGTTATGAATACTTCCTCTCCCCCTGCTCGAGGAACAAGGAGAGATCTAGCACTGTATATTGGGTAATTTTGCATAGCGGGACAGTATATATATATATATATATATATATATATATATATATATATATATATATATATATATATATATATATATATATATATATATATATATATATAAAGCTTTTTATTATATAGGGGTGATTGGAAAGTCAATTCCAATTTTTAAAGACTTGCCCCTAAAATTCTTGTAAAGTGTTTTGTTAGTAAAGTGATCTTTTAAATCTTGAAAATTTATGTAAGTATGTAGGTAAGTTTTTGCAATACTTACTTTTAAAGCATATAATAGGATTTGGTCGTATAGGGACCTTGAAGTCTATTATCAGTTTTCTTCAGACTTGTAAATATGAGTTAGTATTGTAGCATAAGCTCGTTTCTTAAACATAATTTCTCGCTTGTCTCTTTGCTCCTGATGCTGAGTGAATTCAGCTTTATAGGCCCCTTTTGCATCAACAGTTTTATGTAAAACGTGTGTTTATATGAATTTAAGTGTTTTTTATATATATATATATATATATATATATATATATATATATATATAGTGCTTATAGATTATATATATATATATATATATATATATATATATATATATATATATATATATATATATATATATATATATATATATATGTATATATATAGTGCTTATAGATTATATATATATATATATATATATATATATATATATATATATATATATATATATATATATATATATATATATGTGTGTGTGTGTGTGTGTGTGTGTGTGTGTGTGAGTGTGTCTGTGTATTTGTATATAAATCTATGCATAAATATGTATATATTTATATATGTATATACAGTATATTTGTGTGTGCATGTCGCGCATATACCAAACATGAAAATCATTAAAGAGATTGAGGAAAAGGATAAATAAAAGCAAACTCCATTAATGCAAAAAAAAAAAAAATGTCGTTTTAAAGGTGAAAATTCCTTCGATTTCGGAATAACATCGGACGATTGTGCGCCCGTTTCTTTTATGTGGGCTAAGGTGCGAGGGTGTGCGTGTGTGTGCGCGTACAATGTGATCGTCTGTGTGCATTCTTAGAAGGAAGACGGCTGCGTAACATACTGCAAATTGCCTTGCGTTGCACTTGGCAATATTCGCCTCAATTACATTTTGCATTGCTATTATTTCTATTTTGCTGTGTTTTATTACTTTATTTTTTATCTATATATGTAATATATATATAATTACATGTTTAAAACACATGACCCAAGAGGTCACTGTGGAAGTAGGAGAGTGTGAGAAATGCCATAGCCATGTCATAAACAGGATGCGAATGCCAAACCTCAGTAATGCAAAATTTTTTCATGAAGAGTAAACACAACCAAGCCGTGAGAAAGAGTTGTCTCTTGAACGGAACTAAGTACCTTCCGGTATTAATGATGTGTTTACAATAAATCATTAAGTGCTGAAATAACTAATTAGACTTTAACATCAATATGGATATTTGTAGTAGTTCTTACTTAGATGTCTTACGGAATGGTCATCCGACCAAACCATCTATACTCCTGTGATGGAGATGTTAATAACTGTTTTTAAAGAGTAAACTATTTTGAAGTTAACTTACCTAGACTTACTTGAAAATGTAACATACCAAGTCTAATATACAACACACTGAAGATGACATATGACGGGAACCCGAATGTGTGTTAATAACAGTATCACACCAATAAATGGTGGCAGCGAATAAAACTCTAAGAACAAGAGAAAGATCTTCAAGAAATCAACAGTAATGAATCTACAATTTTGACTAAGTATCTACGTCCACCGAAGAAGTGAAAACATTTAATACCAACAAATAAATGTTATACAAACTGAGGAACTGGATCTTCAATCAACATCCTAAGAAAACCAAGGACTGACATTCAACGTTTACTAAACATTGAAGAAACATATCCAGGAAGCACTACATTCAACGGAAATCGGACCGAAAACCTTCACCCAAACATCAATAAGAAGAAACAATCCAGTGAGAGAGAGAGAGGAAATGACGACATCACCCTACGCCCATATAAACCGAAGCTAAGTACATTTCTTTATTCATTTCAGTTTTAGACAGTGAAGTGTAGTTATCACGAGTCAATCGTCCATTATTGCTGGGGTGAGTTGTTTGCTAATCTTTAATTTTCTTTCATTTGAGGAAACTGTATTCAACTTCGAATTCTCGTCTAGAATTTTTTTTTCTCTCTGCTAATTCCGGTTTCTTTCAGAAGTTCTCGGGAAATATCTTTATATTAGTATCATTGTTTTGGGGGATTTTGTTATAATCTTTATCATTTAGTGCTTATGCGTTTACGCAGTGGACGTATGTATTCATATAGATATTTTGATATGATTGCAAGGAGTCATAGAGATAGAAAAAGAAGTACAGTAAACATGACGCCTCCTGTGAGCCCCACCCCTGAACCGAGTAACCCAACCCCAGGACATGGTAACCCCCCCTTCCATTGTGACACTAGTAAATGATGGCTCTGCAATCCTTCCTTTTCAAGGTCGGGTTAATGGGTTCTTGCCTCAGAATGTGGAGTCTTGGATTTCATCCGTCGATGCCCATTTAAATGCTAAACAGATTATAGACCCATTTGTAAAATTACAAGAAGCTTAAAGTTTTATAGACTTTTCTAAAGGAGATGCGAGTGCGTACTTAAGGGGAGTTTCATTTCAAGAGGCAGTTACATGGGATGATTTCAAAGTTAGGCTACGTGCGGTCTATGGAGGTGAGGAAGCCTTAGATGTAGTTTTAACATTTAAGAAATACACTTAATCAAGCCACTATGACTCGGCTTAATGTTATTGAGAGAGCAGCTCTCATTGCCGATAGGCTAAACGAGTATCAAGATATTTTAGGTAATTCCACTTGGGTTACTAGAGATAACATCTCCGTGAAAGATTTCTTACGATTAATGTATTTAACTTGCATGACACTTATGTTGCCTGAAGGTTTAGTGCGGTGTTTTGATAAAAAGTTAACGCCAGCAAGTATGGAATTGGATGTATATAAACAGATAAAGAAACATATGTCTAAGTGTCCTGATCTTGATCCCGTGTTTACACAAGTTTTTGCAAAGAATGAAACTAAGCTACAACAAGTAAACGTAGTTCATAATAGTCAGGTTGCAGGAATGACGTGTTATAATTGCAAACGTCAAGGTCACTTGATTGCATACTGCAGAACGAGATTTGTTCATTACATAATAGTTCTACTTATTCATATAGTCAGTGCTACTCGCGTAAGACAACAGAATCCTATGAATAAACAGTCAATTCCACAGTCAGTTCCATATGGAAATAAAAAGAAAAATCCTCTGTTCAATAAGAAGAAACAGCCAAACGTCAATGTAGTTCAAAATCAGAAACAAACAAATAGTTGTTCGAATAACGCTGATCTTGGGTCGTCAAACCAGAACTCGCAAGGTCAGACTAATTTTCAGAATGTGCAAAGCAAAGCAAATACCACATAATTTACTCCAGTGGGGAAGAGAGTGATGTTGGGTCAAGGTCCTTCATATCAACATCAGTAGTATTGAATAATCCATTTAATGTTTTATCAGATCATTGTGAGGCAGTAGATTTTCCTATGAAACATACGGCTGAATTAAATAAATCAGTGCATGCTCCCGTAGATTTGCAACGAATTCATACAATAATAAGCCAAAATGAGTTACAACCAACATTATATGCTGTAAATTTAGAACACCGATCCTTTACATTATTTTTTTACTCTGGTAGTCCACGTAATATCATGGATTTTAGGACACATCATTTGTTGTTTTTGAACTTCCCTATAGAAAACTCCGGAGTAAGACTCTCGGGTATAGGAAATAATGAATTAAATGTATTAGGCGTAACTCATGTTCAGTTCAAGGTCGGTAAGCGCACGTTTGCCGATACATTTGTTGTTGTACAAAGCGTTGATATGTATCCAGCTGTAATTATAGGATACCCATCTATGAGCAATCAAAACATTATCTTAGCCCCTGCCAAGCACGGTGTGTATATCAAAGGAAAATTCTATAATTCTTCTAATACCTTAAAATCAGTTTTGGATAAAAAGGAGACAACAAATAAAACAGTGACGTACGTTGAAGAACCAATAACTTGTCTCACTAATAAAGAAATAATATACGCAACCCAACAGAATTCTCGTTCACCCGTAATATCATCTTGCACGCAATCTATCGAGCCGAACGTAATTTCGAATTTGATAGTGCAAATAAAGAAAACGTTACCGGGATCTGAAATATTAATCCTTTCCGACACTTTGAAAACTAACGGATTGTCCGTCACACAAGCTTTTTATACAGTATTGGTCACATCAACAATGTAATATTGAAGTCTGTAATCATTCAAATACCACTTTAGTAATTCACAAAAATCAACATATCTTGGATGTAGAATTTTATAAACATCGTATTCTTACCGTTGCTGAAATCAATCACGCTTAATCGGTTGCGGATGAATCCCTTTTGCAATCTATTAAAAATAAAATTAGTAAAGACATTCAAGAAGAAGAAATTCAGAAGAATTTTTTTGGACTTTTAACTGAGTATCATGATGTTTTTTCCACTACGGATGGATCCTTAGGAAAAACAGATGTGATCGAGCATCAAATAAGGTTAAAGGACAAGCAGACAATTATCTATGTACCCTCGTACAGACTCCCTATGAAATTCCAGAATGAAATAAATGATGAAGTAGGTAAAATGCTAGAAGAAGGAGTCATTAGGAAATCGAACAGCCCTTATAATTTTCCATTAATAGTTGTACCGAAAAAATGGAACATGGCGTATCTGCGTAGATTTCCGTCGCCTAAATGAGGAGACGATCCCTGATTGATTCCCAGTGCCATGTACTGACGATATTTTATCTTTGTTAGGTCAGAATAAATATTTTACCAGTTTGGACTTAGTTAAAGGCTTTCACCAGATATCATTAGAAGAAAATAGTATCCCATACACGGCCTTCAGCACAGCCAGGGGACATTATGAATTTTTATGGATGCCTTTTGGTTTACGTTGTGTTCCCATAACATTTACAAGAATGATTAACATAGTGTTTGGAGACTTACTAGGGGATATATTGCATGCCTATATGGATGACCTTGTAATCTTTTCCAATACCTTAGAAGAACATCTACGTAAATTAGAACTAGTACTACAGAGACCAAGTCAACATAACTTAAGAGTAAAGATTAGTAAGTGTGAATTTTTCAAAACAGAATTAGTCTATTTGGGTTTTACGGTGTCTAGCCAAGGTCTTAAAGTAGTCCATGATAAGGTGTCGGCTATCCATAACTTTCCGATACCTACTAATGTCAAGGGAATACAGCAATTTCTGGGTTGTAGTGGATATTACAGGCGTTTTATACGCAATTATTCGATAATAGCCCCTCCCCTAACTGATCTTATGGTCTGAGCAGCATCAACAGGTATTTAATACCTTGAAAGATGAACTGTGTAGTTCTCCTATCTTAAAATTTCCTGACTTCAGTGAGGAATTCTTCATTGCAACAGCCGCCACAGACTTAGGAGTAGGTGGGGTATTGCTTCAGCAATATGAAAAAAAAATTTTCCCGATAGCTTTTTATTCTCGAAAACTGAGAACTTCCGAAAGTAAGTACAGCATGCAGTAATAGACAAGGAAGGGCTAGCTATTGTTAATTCACTAGTGCATTTTAAGTTCATATTATACGGTTATCCCGTTAAGGTTCTCACTGATCATAAACCACTAACCGTCTTCTTTAAAGGCTTCAGCCACAGCCCCAAACAAACTCGGTGGCATTTGATCATTCAAGACTTTGGCGCGAGAATCGGGTATTTACCAGGGAAAGCAAATATCATTGCTGATGCATTATCATGCAACCCCGTGTCATATTGTACGGAGCCTTTAGCTGAATTAATAGATATATCAACATCCATGCCTATTGTTAAAACGATATCTGAACAAAAAGATCTGGGCTGGAGTGCTGAATTATTACAGACTGAGCAAAGAAAAGATCAGAAATTAGAAAAAATTATAAATGCTTTGAAAGACAATCATAAGGAAAAGAAATATATAAAGTATACGCAGCAGAATTATATAATAAAAAACAATATTCTGTGTAGAACCGTGACAAGGAAAACCCGCAATACACCACATGTGACTAATGACCAGGTAATTGTACCAATCTCACTTATATCCATTGTCCTAAATTGGTTGCATGCAAACCCATTGCATGGACACCTGGGGTTCTCATTAATGTCACAGAAAGCCAAATCATTGTTTTATTGGCATACGATGCTTACAGATATAAAAAAACACATAGCTAATTGTCGCACTTGTCAGGAAAACAAAGGGCACACGAAAACACCTGTCACCCTAGGGGCTTATCCCATGCCCAATCAACCCTTTGAAAGGATACATTTAGATTTATTAACAGGATTTTACGAGTCAGACAGAGGAAATAAGCACCTCTTAGTAATTGTAGATGCTTTGTCTCGATATACAGAACTAATAGCGCTTAAAACTAAAACTGCGATTGAATGCGCTAGGAAGTTTTACGAGTGTTACATTTGAAAACATGGAATTCCACACATGATAATCTCAGACTCGGGTGGAGAATTTAATAATCACTTTCTTACCTCATTGTGTGAATTCCTTAGCATAAAGAAAATCAGTACTATGATCTATCACCCAGAGTCAAATGGGCTAGTGGAAGGAGCGAATAGGAAGGTTTTAAACATATTAAGAGTAACACTAGGGGGATCAGAACCCCAACTGGGATATTGCAATACCTGCGGTACTGAGTACTCTGAATCATTCATATCATATATCAATTAAAATGTCACCGCTCGAGGCATTGTATGGTACCCCAGTTAGAACGCCTTTCCATGTATTTACGCCTACAACTAATTTATCAAATCCTTTAAAAGAATGTATAAATGCAAGCAAAAGTCGTTTTGATATCCTTCGAAAGAATTTAGAAGAATCACAAATCATAATGAAAAGGAATCAGGATAAAATAGCGAAGCCAACTAAAACATATACCGTGGGTGATAATGTATACATACAGATAAATGTACGTAAATGACTCAATTATAAACTAACACTTAAGTTTGAAGGCCCATTTAACATTTTGGAAACATTAACGGCCAATAGGTTTAGAGTTCAAAATGTATCCTAACCCACTGATGAGAGAATCGTAGCATTGGCTCACGTAAGAAATCAAAATAAGAGGAAAAGAAGTGAGGGAAAGATTTTTATTTTTTTTATTTTTGTGAACATTATATGTTAAAAGTTTTTTCTTCTTAATACGGGAGTAATTACATATATTTTTCTCATTACAGGTTGCCAAGATGAAGTTTTTATTGTTAGGAGTGATATTGTTCGCTCAGACATTTTTCTCGTGTGGGATGAGCTCTAAAACTAAAAGTATAGATTTTAAATATGGCACTATAATAGAAAGACAAGAAGACGTTTTTATTACATCAAGTAGCGTAGTTGTTGAAGTACGTATGCAAGCAATTTTTCTCCCAGAGAATGACGTCACTAGCTTAAAGAGCACCATTTCAAGGTTTGCTGTTTTATTAAATGAAATGCATAGAAGACACTTTCCTTTTAATACAGAGAGTTCGCTTGCATCGACACTAAAAGTTGCAGAGATGCTATCTGACGACTTGCAAAATAAGACTTACGAGGCAGAATCTTTGGCTCGTGACCTTTTGATGTGGACATTAAGACACGATAATCTTGAGAAACGTAACCCGTTTATTTTTGCTGCACTAAACATCTTTGGTTCTATTGCATGTTCAGGCTTAGGAATTTCCAATCGTCTTAAGATTAGTAATCAAAATAAGAAAATTGAGTTTTTGACTCATGAAAATGAATTGATTATGTAAGAACTAAGGAATCAGTTACCTTCAATCAATGAAATTATGAGTTTGGTAAACGAACATTTTAGTAATATCAGTCAGAGTATGGAAGTACAAGATTTGTTGGCAAAAATAGATCATATACAAATTAGAATTGCACATTTCATTGAGAAATCAAAAGACTATGTGGAAGCTATCACGTTAGCGACTAAAGGTGTACTGTCACCACATTTGCTGCCAATAAGAGACTCAACGTTAATTGTGGAGAACGGACAGGAAAAATTAGGTTATGTTCCTTTGTTAGACGCACGTAGGTTAGAATTTTATTACAGCCTAATTACAGTAAGCGTTGAAAATCACAGGATTATGATTACAATTCCCATTGATTCTTCCGATGCCTGGCAATCTTACAGGATATCACCATTTCCGACTTTCATGACGAATCACTCAAATCCAGTAATATCCAGTTTGACAGGACACGTATTGATTTCCCCGACAAGGAAACATATATGGTCATTAAAGACTTCAATCAATTACCTCACTGTTCAGACGCAACGAATAAAAAAATATGTACAGCTGACTCCTTTGAATTCCATTAAAACTCAATGGATTCATATGAGTTAGGTATAGTGCTAGACGGTGCTCTCTCCCATACACATGAAAATTGTCTGAAAAAGCTTTATCCCTTTGACGATAATAAGTTCAATTGCAGACTGAACAACGGCTGGTGGATACGATACGACAAGGCCGGCTCCCATGTATCATGCCCGGACGGATCCACGTCCTATTCCCAAATCTTCGTTGCAGCAGATGGTTGTATCGGTACGTCCCTGAATTACATGGTCCGTGGAATCAAGACTATCATCAGAGAACGGGCCTACTTCGCAAACTTTACGTGGTCGATTACAATTCCATCTTTACCTCTCCCATACAATGCACTTGCGGCTAAGCGGTTGATGAAATTAACTGACACCGACTTATGCAGAACGTCGTTTCTACGTGTTACTAGCAGCAATCAGCGTTACGTTAATGATATTTATCGCCGTTAACATCCTTGTTTGGCGTAGGTTAAGAAAGAATAAATTGGAGCTCAAACAGAACGTTTTGCCATGTCCAGACAAAACTCCTTATTTAATTCAATTTAAAGCCGTTTGAAACTGGCCCCTTCATTCGCTCAAAGGAGTAAAATTGTCTTGGAAAAGTGTTGTGCACGAAAAGCAGTTAGTACGCTAGTAATATGTATTTGAAGAGACTATAGAACATTTGCATTTTAAAAACATTTAAAAAATAAATCATTTTTTGGGCACCTAATAAAATATATAAGCCCTAAATTTTAAAATAAAGAATCTATGGGCAACTAATAAAATATATAAGCCCTATATATATATATATATATATATATATATATATATATATATATATATATATATATATATATATATATATATATATATATATATATATATATATATATATAATATATATATATATATATATATATATATATATATATATATATATATATATATATATATATATATATATATATATATATATATGTACAAAACTGTGGTACGTGTACGTACCAGGAATTCGTGTTTGTGCACTAGAATTATATCTTTACCAAGGTGACAAATATTTTTTATTAGTTACCGCAATATAATAATCTATATTTTTGACAAAGGTGACAACTATTCTTTAACAAAGTTACCGGATCATATGTATATCAGTATATTTTTTTTGTTGGTACCATATAATCGTTTGCTAGCAATGTACCATATATGTGATCTGTATTTATCATGCATTTTTTCTTTGTTTTGACAATATCTGTTAAGTATGCATTATTATTTTTTTTAATGTGCCTATTTGAACATTCATCCTCATTTGCTTATGGCTAAAGTTAAAATATATATATATATATATATATATATATATATATATATATATATATATATATATATATATATACATATATATATATATATATATATATATATATATATATATATATATATATATATATATATATATATATATATATATATATATATATCCAGTCACACTCCTAGTAAACATATTTTTAACGTATTCAATAAATTGACGGTAGCTGACCGAGCTAATGTAATATATATATATATATATATATATATATATATATATATATATATATATATATATATATATATATATATATATATATATATATATATATATATATATATATATATATTTATATATATATATATATATATATATATATATATATATATATATATATATATATATATATATATATATATCCAGTCACACTCCTAGTAAACATATTTTTAACGTATTCAATAAATTGACGGTATATATATATATATATATATATATATATATATATATATATATATATATATATATATATATATATATATATATATATATATATAATTACATGTTTAAAACACATGACCTAAGAGGTCACTGTGGAAGTAGGAGAGTGTGAGAAATGCCATAGCCATGTCATAAACAGGATGCGAATGCCAAACCTCAGTAATGCAAAATTTTTTCATGAAGAGTAAACACAACCAAGCCGTGAGAAAGAGTTGTCTCTCGGACGGAACTAAGTACCTTCTGGTATTAATGATGTGTTTACAATAAATCATTAAGTGCTGAAATGACTAATTAGACTTTAACATCAATATGGATATTTGTAGTAGTTCTTACTTAGATGTCTTACGGAATGTTCATCCGACCAAACCATCTATACTCCTGTGATGGAAATGTTAATAACTGGTTTTAAAGAGTAAACTATTTTAAAGTTAACTTACCTAGACTTACTTGAAGATGTAACATACCAAGTCTAATATACAACACATTGAAGATGACATTTGATGGGAACCCGAATGTGTGTTAATAACAGTATCACACCAATATATATATATATATATATATATATATATATATATATATATATATATATATATATATATATATATATATATATATATATATATATATATATATATATATATATATAGCTATCAATGCAACAGTGTGTATATATATATATATATATATATATATATATATATATATATATATATATATATATATATATATATATATATATATATATATCTGTTTATATATAATGTATATATATCTATATATCTAATATACAGTGAACCCTCGTTTATCGCGGTAGATAGGTTCCAGACGCGGGCGCGATAGGTGAAAATCCGCGAAGTAGTGACAGCATATTTACCTATTTATTTAACATGTATATTCGGACTTTTAAAACCTTCCCTTGTACGTAGTACTGTTAACAAACCACCCTTTACACCCTGTAATGTACAGAACACTTAATGCATGTACTACAGCACCCTAAACTAAAACAGGCACAAATATTAAAGGCGATTTTATATCATGTGTTTCCTAAACACCTAAAGAGCACGATAAAAAATGGCAACCAATGTTTTGTTTACGTTCATCTCTGATCATAATGAAGAAACAAACTCATTTAGTGTACACATATATGTACGTATGGTTAGTTTTTGCATCGATTATATTGATTATACAGTACAGTACTGTATGTTGATTTTTTTATTACCAATGTTTTAGTTTACGTATTTTTCTTAGGACTTCCAAATGAAATCTTTTTCTTTATGACGCCGCCTGAAACGACGGCGTGTACGCTCAGTAAACAACCACGCTCAGAACAAACAAGGCATTTAACACGCATGATGATAGTGATAAATAATGATACAGTACATACAGTATTTACAGTACAAAGCATTTACAAAATATGTTACCTTACAAATATAAATTATACAGTACTTGTACGTAGCAAAGCAGGAAAACAATTTGAGAGAGAGAGAGAGAGAGAGAGAGAGAGAGAGAGAGAGAGGAGAGAGAGAGAGAGAGAGAGAGAGAGAGAGAGATTGTTTTACGTACGTAAATGTAAATTTTAAACAAAAAAAATATGATAGGTTACAACATGTAGACTTTTAAAACCTTCCCTTTAACTTAATGCATACAGTACGTACAGTACTAAACTATAAAACAGGTTAAAGTAAAAAATAAAGATTGTTACTGTACTCACCACGAAAGAAGTTCCAGAAAAACTTGAATGACGATGGCGATGAATTTGCTGCACAGTAGAAATGATGATGATGAAGCTGATGATGTGTTCTACTGTGCAGTCAATGATAGTATTTTACGTCTCTTCAGACG